>NC_034591.1:52264906-52344152 GCF_900095145.1 Mus pahari
GAGACAGGGTTTCTCTGTATAGCCCTGGCTGTCCTGGAACTCACTTGGTAGACCAGGCTGGCCTCGAACTCAGAAATCCGCCTGCCTCTGCCTCCCGGGTGCTGGGATTAAAGGCCTGTGCCACCAGGCCTGGCACCATGGAGTCTTGAGTTGACACTAGCAACTGCCCACAATGCTGATGCACATCTGGGCTATATCCCCCACCCCCATTATGATAACTGCTCGTGTTCAGGCCAGTCTCGGTCTCTGAGAGATTACTAGTAGCTTTCCCATTTTGCTGCTGGCTAATGATGGGGAGCCTTATTTCATAATAACTGATCGAAGTCAAAGACTCCCTTCCCTTGCCATCATACAGTCTGCACCTGAGCCCACCTTCTCTTGAGAGAACCTCTCATAAGGAAAGGCCATGCCTGCAGCTGGATCCAACTCTTACCTGACGCCCTCCCAATCCTAGTGGGACCCTAGGAGGCAGCACTCTTCTCCTGGTGTCTTCCAGCTCTTCCTCTGCTGGGCCATTTTTACCATCTGACTCCATTTTCTGGAGCAGTGTTACCAAGAGAAGATTCTATAATGATGGGAATGTTCTGAATCTATGCTGTCCAACACACACTCATAGCCATATGTTGCTGATGGCATCTAAAATTTGCCTTAAAGAATGCAATTTAAAATCTTATTTAATTTTAATAACTTTGGAGCCTGACAATCACATGTGGCTAGTGGCATAGCTCTAAGAAAAAATTCTATCCTTCCCGATGCTGCTTCTGCTTCAACCCATTCTTTTTGACCCACACCATGGTGGATTGTTGCCATGCAACTATTCAACAGAATGGCTCCAGTTAAAGCCAGAGACCAAAAATCAAGTGATTTTTAGTAGGCATTATAGAACTGATGACCTGGTAAATTTACCTCCTTTGTGTGAGAAGAGTTTCCTGGCTTCTGTAGTATGCACCTGCCTGCTCTTCCTCCCAGTTCTGGCTTACTCTACCCGTTGATGTCCTCAGGCTCATAGGCTGTTTGGTTGTCTCTGTAATTGCCTGTCTGTACTATCAGCAGGTAGTTCCACTCCTAGCATGACTGGATGCTGTTACCAGTCTAGATCTATAGTTGGTGCTCAGACAGGGACTCCCACCACTACCCACAACAAGGGTTTTATAGGCACTGCACATTTACAACTGAACTCTCAATTTCTTCTTGAGCTTTTTTGCCCACTGCAGCACTTGGGACCACAAAAACAGAGCTCTATTTGATAAATCCACCTCCCATGTTACCAGCATTCAATCTGTCACCCACTATTGTAAATTAAAGTCTCAATTAGATCTAGAATGGATCCTCTTGTCCTCATCTCTTGGGACCACAAAACCAGAGCTCTATTTGATAAATCCACCTCCCATGTTACCAGCATCCAATCTGTCACCCACTATTGTAAATTAAAGTCTCAATTAGATCTAGAATGGATCCTCTTGTCCTCATCTCTAGAGTCTTTACCCTAATCTGAGCCACCATGCCCAGCTGCCTGGGGAGTCTCACTAGTCTCCTAAACAGTCCCCTGGTTTCCATCCTCCATCCTTCACCTTTACGAACAAAAGTATAATCAGATTGACCCTTCTAAGTGACAAATGTGACTTCCAGTTCTCACACTAATCCTTAGATTTTATACCTATTATATTTATACCTATTTATACCTATTTTGGAATTCAGTTCAAAGGACTGATTGATTATAGCCTACTGGGTCTGAGAAGACATCACCTCTGCCTGAGCTCTCTCTACTGTGCTTTCTCATACTCTGCTTCCCTTCAGAGCCCTAAGAGTCAAGTTCCCTCCATAGGCTCTCAAGACATATTGGTCCAGCAGCCCTTCCTCCCTGTGTCCCGTATTTAGACCACAGATCTCAGCCTCACAAGAACTTGTCTTTTACTCAACATAGTGTCTGTGGTGTAGGTTTCCTCAACACCAGACAGAACTTTTTACAGTCATCAGAATGTCAAGTTACCTGGGTGACCAGTCATGTCTAATTATAAGCTCTAGTAGATGGCACATCTTTAAAGCCAGTTTCTCCGTATTGCAGTGACCTGCATCAGCCAGTGTATATGTGTGGGGAGGTGTGTCTGGAAGGATGAGTGGCCAAGAGTACTAGGAAGACAAGCTGAAACGGAAGTGAGAACAGTTTCCCAACACAGCAGCATGATCAAATCTGATTTGGTTTTAGAAAAACTATTGTTCATCCTTTAGTCATTTACTGTGATGGCAAAAGACAAAGGGCCCAACGTCTCAACCAAAAGTCCAAATCTGGGCTCTACCTCTTCGTTATTAAAGCAGCTTGAACCAGTTGCTTAGTCTTTCAACACTGAAGCTTCTTTATCAGTTTCCACCACTGATGATTGACACAAAGACTATTTCAACGAATACATTTCTCTAGTCTGGGATTCTATTAGTTCTCCTTAAATCCAAAGAGAAGTAGACATCAACTTTCAAACAGCCACTTCCAGGATTACAATACAACCCTAGAACTGGTGACCCCTTTATAACCTGAAGGTGCCTAAAGTACCTGAGTGCTGTCAAAGGATGGTTATTGCACATGTGTTGGATAGAAGGAGTAAAAGGTTGTGCTCCTGTAAAAATCCAATCCCCAGCATGAGGTATCTAATTAGCATAAACCTATATGCTTTTTCTTTCCTCAACTAAGTTCTCATGGGGAGCAGCAGTCCTCCCTATGAATAAATGGAGTTGTATTTGAAGTAATTCCATTTGGCACAGATCCACCCACTGCTGGTGGCCAGGCAATAAGGGGACTCAGCAGAATTGATGGTAAACTGCTTTAATTTGCTTTCATACTAGCAGAAGTCTGCCTAAAATAAGTTGGGTATTTTGAGAATAATAAACACCACACAGTTAAAGTTCTATTGCCATTAAGCCAGTATTCAAACATGCTAGATAGAAACTGGTTTTTAGTCTCTTTCATTGAGTTTCTGTATCTTCAGTGTCATAAATGTCATTTGGTAAAATCAGGCTGGCAGTCTTCAGCAGGAGGCCCAGAAGTGCCAGTTTTAATTAAAAAGGTTGGCTGCCATTTCTCTGGGTTTGTGTTAAGGCTGATTCTTCCCCAGCCCTGACCAGGAGCTATAACCACCAAAGGGCACTGAGATCACTGTTGAGATCATGCTAGGCAGTGCTCCGGTTTGATGTGAAATGTGTCCCATAGGTTCATGTGTTCGAACACTTGGTCCCTAGCTGGTCTGTTTTGGAAGGTTGTAGCATCCTTATGAGGTGGGATTTCATTGGAGGAAGTGGATCACTAGGACAGGCTCTGAGGGCTTACAGTGTTTCTTCCTGGTTTCTTCTTTCCTCATGGATATGATGCTACCTCTCAGGCAGCTTGCTCTTCATGACACTGTGCCTTCTCTGCCTGCTGCCACCTGCCCCCAGCACAAAGGATTGTCTCTCTGAGACTGCAAGCTAAAATAAACATCATCCCACAAGCTGCTTTTCTCAGGTATTTTATCATAGCAACAAGGAAGGAAGGAAGGAAGGAAGGAAGGAAGGAAGGAAGGAAGGAAGGAAGGAAGGAAGGAAGGAAGGAAGGAAGGTTTACATGGTTTGATAATGACAAAATTGATGCCCATGGCTCTGTAGTCTGTTCATAGGCAGGGACAGGGAAGAGGGGCCAGAAGGATTCTCCATATACTGTGGGCTGGCTGCTAAGAAAACCTAAATAAAAGTTAAAGGGCTTCTGGAAACTGCAGGAGTGGCTTCCATGAAGGATGAATTAGAACTTGGAGCCAACATAATAAGCCAGGATATTTGTGGATTCATTACTGTTCAAAAGTTAACTGGTAGAAAGCCCATGCGTCTTGGTAAGAGATGTGTAATGGTTGTGGCTGTGGCTCAGGCTAGAAAATAGTCATCTGAGGCTTATCTGCCTGAAAGGATCAATATAAACTGTCAGAGATGGCTAATAATCCCAGTGTGAATTTGGAAGGAAAAGCCCCAAAAGGGGAACATGTCATGTGCTGCTCTGGACTGAAATTCCAGCTGAAGGTATACATAAGTAGTATGGCTATCTAAACTGAATAATTACCAAGTTAATTATCATTACTCCCATACATAATGAAATAAAGTATGAGGGCTCTTATCAAAGCTTTTTAACATGGTGGTAAATCAATTATAATACTAAGGTCTGTCAAACAGCATTAAGCTTCACCACTTTTTGTATTCACTATGAGTACCAGTATTTTGACTGAAGAAATAAGAATATTTAAGAAACAGAGCCTACCCTGTTGCAGTATTGACAGGATTAGGTCATTTGACTGAAGTCATTTCCCTACTTGTAAACTGTGACTTCTGCCCATGAAACTATCATAATAGCACAGAGGGTTGATATCTTTCACTGTTTTACAAATTCTGAGCACCACAGAATGGTAATATAGTCTCATACTGAAAACAAAATGGCAGGTTTGACGGTCCACACAGGATGTTCTAGCAACAGCTGTTTTTACTCTGATTACTTTTTACAGCCCTTCAATACCAGCTACAGTTGCTCTGGTCTTGGGTCACAGGAAATGACTGGGAAATAATATGTTTTCTGACAACACGCCACATCAGCACAAGAAGTAACAAAATAAAGATTCCTTGTGTAAGGTTTTTCATTTTTCCACACTTACAGCTCCAGGAACAAACATCAATGCTTTTGGACTTCCTCTTTCCTTTCTTATCTACTCCATTCTTTTTGTTTCTGGTTTAGGAGTCAATAATTACATGGTAAACAGATATGCATGCACACTTGTGTTTCATAGCAAGCACAGTTCAAACGTCAGCTGTCTTGATGCTTAGGCCAGTGAGAGACATCACTAGTCAATCCCTGACAGTTTTAGGTAGAGGCCCAAATCAGACTTTTTCACCACAGTGCTGTCAGGAGTCACCATGCCCAACCTGAGACAGTGCAGGAAACACAATGTGCTCGCTTTCCTTTGCAAGCAGCCCTCTTCTGAGGGCTACTGGTCTTCAGCTGCACTCTTAGCTTCACACTGTCCTCTGCTGCTAGTTAAGGCCGCACCTCTTGTAATGTCAAAATTCTTGAGAGGCTTGGCTCTTTTCCAGAAAGCACTTTGTCAAAAAACACAAGGTTTCTTAGAGTCCCCCGGACTCACTTCTCTAAAGTCTCTAAAGGGAAGCAAAGTCACAGAAAAGTCTGGGCTTAGCAGCGGATTTCTTTATTTCCTGGAGGAAAAAGTGGGTTCCCATTATTGTTTAAGCCCTGGTCTTAACTGTGCCTGTTTTGAAAGCTGACATGAAGCGGAGATTCAGCATTTACCCTTTCAAAGTATGTACGAGAGGAAAGTTCCCTAACAGTAGACTACTGTCATAAGCACAGGGAGGGGATTTTCCCCACACATAACATATGAGCACATTTGGCTTCGGATTTAATGGCTCTGTTGCTCCAGAAAGCTCTTAATGACACCATCGCACATCCAACCTTCGTCATTTGGCTCTCTTCACACCCGGGAGTAGGGCTTCCTGGGCGCCATCTTGCTGCCATCATGGGCCAAATGTGACTCTCTCCAGCTGCTGCCATGCTTCTTCTGCTATGGCAGGGGCTTGTCTCATCATTCCCAGCCACTCCAGCACCAGAACTCACAGAGAAGCTGCCTGGGCCGGGGCCATGCTGCATCTCAGTAGTGATGAATGCATGCTTCTGTCCACACCCTTTCATTCTGCTGCTTGGGAAAACAGTCTTCCATATGCAAACAGACTGTCTCCACAGAGAAAGAAGCTAGAGAAAGTGAAACCTTGCTAGAAGAACTTACTTCAGTAAAGGACATAGAAAGCCTCAAAATAAGCAAGCAAACAAGCAACCACCATTACTACCACCACCGCCATTATCATCATCAACACCAAAACCTGTGTATTATCAAAATGGTGGTAGATTCAACTATGACAAAATGTGGCTGTGTGAAGAAACTGTCCTAAGTAAGCTGTTTCTACTTCCTGGCATTACCATAATGTCTCTGTTCATGTGATCAGTAGAGAGCCTTCCCCTGGAATGACCTTCACGTAAAGGAAAACACAGAGGTTGTTATGCACATCAAAATATGACTAAAATGTGAAACCAGGGACTTCAGAGAGAAGGAAAAATTTTAACAATATAAAAAGCACTATACTATAACAAAATACACTGAAGATAAAAACAGTTGCAAAGTACCCATGCTCCTTAGGATGAAAGCCTTATTGAGCAAGGAGATACAGGTGCCATGTGTGTTCCAGACAAGCCACCTGCCACCACTTGGAAGTGCTATACATACTCAGGGCTTCAGAGGACTGAGTAGGCCTGGATTTAGATGTGAAACTATGTGTAATTACTTTACAGCTGTCCCCTTGGAACAAATAATAAACCAATTATGTGCAGCACTTAAATAATGACTAGCTCACCCCACTCTACCCCAAGGCTAGGAGATTCCTGCCACCCCAAGCAGAAGTGAATGAGTGACCTTTGGGAGGATCGAGTACTGCTATACAGAGGGCTTGATCCACCTGAAGCAGGGAGAGGATGACAACCCTCACTAGAGTTGACTATCATGTGTGACAATACACTGTTGCAGCACTGAAGTGTGATGTCTTCTTCATGGGGAAACTTTTTCATGAATCTAAGCAAAAGCTGACTTGGAGTGTGGCAGCTGCTGTGGCTTTCCCGACAATAAAAGTTAACATGAAGTCTTTGCCATTGTCCATCTTAGTAAATGTGTCCGTGGTGCAGTGAAATCACTCTGTCTACAGTGAGGATGCGCTAATGTATGCAAGGGAGTGACCTGGGTGGCATAAAGGACTTGCCATTTACTATAGTCTTAAGTCAGAAAGGAATGGCTCTCTTGTCCTTACGTACACAGGATTTTCTCCTTTGTGCCACTAGTGCTTTGCTCAGAAAATCTTATTTTTTTCCCCCTTTCCTCTTAATTTTAAGACAGACTCATAGAGCAGGCAACAGAGACCCTGTGGGGAAGGTAGATAGGGGCAAGAAGAAAACCTGTTATACAGCCTTTAATTGGCATTCTTGGTAGAGAACAACCTGGCTTGAAAATTTGACGTTTTCGGGTTCAACTAGAAAATGTTAATGAGATATACTTTGGTTTTCAAATATAAACCTGTCTACATCAACAGAAGCAGAAACAGGCTTCAAAACAGCAAAAGTCAAGAAATTTCGGGTCCTATTAATCTTTCCTTGACAAAAACTCACTTTATAAAATTTGAACTGAAGGAATTTCCAATTCAGAGTTGTTTATTAGTTAAAGGCCTGCCATAAACTGGAAACTCCTTCAAATACTACCTATCCTACTAATCTAAGTATCCTCTTGATACAGCCACAGGGAAGCCCAGCTTTCTCAGGTATGTCTGGCTATGAAGTCTGGCAATTAACTAATATCTAACAAAAATCAACCCTGTATTAGTGCCCTGCAAAGAAGACCAGAGATGACAAGCCAATAGGCTGGGACAGAGGTCAGCATAGTCACGGTCTCCTTACTTGCTGAATGAGTTCACGTCAACATGTGCTGCCCAAATATAGCACATACTGTATTGTTGGTAGAGAAATACAGAGAGAATAACTTCCTGCCCTTTAGATGGTCTCAGTTTACCTGGGAACAAGGTTTGTAAGCTGTAACTGGATGCATAACCTCCAAATGGGCCCTGGAAGCTGCAAGGGGAATAATTCTTACTTAGTTTTTTAGTTAAGTTCTCTCTTCTGTAAATTCCAGGCTATGTTAGGGCCTCTTCCAGGGTGAAAACTCTGAGAGTGAAGGCTGAGAACATGGCTGCTAAGCACAGTTCAATTCAGTACATCTGGATACTGACATTAACTGAGCAACTGCCCAGCTCTCACTCTTGGGTACCTGCTGCACTGATGGGCTTGAACCACTCATGCACTGCATGTGCTTTCTGGAGCTCACAGCCGGGAAAGAAAACGGGGTGAAGGCAGCTATGGCCCAGCTTAGACTGTAATCAGAGCATGGATTACACAGACAGCACAGACAGCAATCAGTCCAGGCACTTCAGTGAGGAAGGAAGGAGGGTACAGGACTTCACAGGGAAAACAAAGAAATTAACCCCACAACAGGCCCCGACAGGTTAAGAATGCCGCTCATGGGCAGGAGCATGGGAAGGCTGTAGTGTGCACACTGTGTGTGCAGGCAGTGAGGGCACAGCTGCAGATGGGCAAGGGGCAAGGTGAACACTAAAGGATGAGCTGAGCTACAGGAAGAAGGGTGGAGAGATGAAGCTTAGGGGCTATCAGCTTATTTTATATTGTCCCTTAATATGATAAGTTTCAGGTGTTTGTCTCAACCTCTACATTATGATTTATTAGATACTGTCAATTATTCAGCTTTGAAGCAGAAACTTATTTTGGTCTTAATCATATAGATCAGACTGATGGATGAGTATCTTGTGACTGTGAGACAAGCTGTTAAAAGACAACCTGGGGTCATTTGACATTACTTACCAGCAAAATCAGGATTATCACACGACCACCACCCAAATGCATAAATACGGGGACTGAGGCTGAAACAAGATCAGAGTCGCCATCCTTAGCCTTACTTATTACATGCTGTCTATATTCATGAAAATAAGCTTCACTGTTGTTTTATAATAAGGTTGTAAATAAGCATATAAACTATAGTTATAGTAATAAAATATCACATTAGAAGTACCCATAAAGATTTCATTTGAAAGCAGGATTTCTTGAACTGCTATATAAAAATGCTTAAAAGCTGCTGCATGCAAGAACTGGGAGGCAGGTTGGTCTTCCCAACGCTCTCTTCATAGAGACAGGGCTGGACCTGTGATGAGGCTAGTGAAGCCTTCTAGCTAGACTGCTGTAAGCACACAGGCAAACACACTCACATGGACAGAGATCCTTTCCAACAATCAATCTTTTATTCTTCCTGTGACCAAACATGGGGCAAGCAGGTTTTTAAGGGCTAATCTAGATGTTTAACCATAAAGGTGAGTTTTTAGTCCTGGGAAAAACTACCACGTGCCAAACAAATGAGCCTGGAATAAATTTCAAAGGCCACCAACCTAAACTTTCCCATAATCTCCAACAAAACATGTATTCTGAAGGTGTGACAAGGCATTGAATGAGAACTATATCATGAGCTAGGAACAGCACTGTTTATGTGAGCTGAACATTCCAGATGCATGTCTAACCAAATTAGACTGTCCTCACTTAGCATGTTAAAATGTAATTATTATTTTGAGCAGTGTTCTATATGTTGGCAAATGACTTAACCATGGAAAAACTAATGTCTTTAAACATACACTTTTAGAATCATGGTATATTCTCAATTGTGGTTTTTTACTTTGCTTAGGGATTATGCCATAGGGAAACAGATACTGGATTATATATATGCATCACGTAAAAAACCCTATAAAACTCACTTGATAGAAACATGGTATTGATGATGATAATGATTAGCTAATAACTGGCTGCCTAGGATGCACCAAGAACATAAGGACTTCATTTGTTCCTGCATCACACATCTCTTATGAACATTATGGTACAGAGGAGGACAACTACATCTTGTAGCATGGCAAAGTCAAGCACCTTATGGGTGTAATGTAAAGAGCAGCTACAAACATCCAGCACAAGTCTGCAGTGGCCACTGATTATTTCATTAAGACTATAATGACCTTTCAGAATGGTAAATTAGAGAAGGCCTAATACATAAGAAAAAAGAAGTCATGAGACCCAGAACTAGAAGTTAGGGCAAACGAATTTCCTTTTTGTGCAGCTGCTATGGCAAAGTCTATTAAACAGTACCCTCCCCCCCCATCTAAAGCTCCTTTCCCACAAACTGTCATATAAGGGGGAATTTCATGGCACAAAGTACAAAAAGATGTATCATCACTAAGAATGGATCAGGTTGTCTCATGAGCTTAGCACTCATATCTTTAAAGACTTCAAGCCTCATGCCCTCTCTGCACCAACCATCTTATTCTCTCTGCATCATCAAGTTCTGAGAATATACTTTTTACTTGTCTTCTCCTCCCTTAGAAAAGGTGAAGATGTGTATACATTTTGCTTTTCAATCCTCCTATTAAATCGGCTCCTGGGCGCTTCAGTTTCCCAATGCTCAGAAAGAGGCATGGATTGACATTTCTGCCCAAAGGACAATTTTTTGCTCTGTAGTTTTCCCCAGAGTTAATGGAAAAAGTTCTACAACGAATCTTTTCAATTCACCTCTAGGGAATTACAAAGTCAAAGCAAAACCCGCAAAGGATGTGTCAATATGTAGTACTTCGCCACACACAAGCCAAAAAGGCCACAAACTTTTACAGACCAGGGTTTTTCTTTAAAAAGAAGTTTTTGTTTGTTTGTTTGTTTGTTTTGTTGTCCTGAAAGTCCAGATTTACGGTAACACTGTGATCAAATCTGAATGGCAGACAACTTTGGCCCCAACAACTCTATTCTACTAGCTTCCTAGAGAGTGACTCGAGGTAGGGCCACCTCTACCACCTGGGGTTTTTACTCCACCATCCCACTGAACTTTATATCATCACCATGAGGTATTACAGACACTTCTGACATCAGTAAAAGAAGGCAAAGAGGTAAAGCAACCAAAACCCACACAGTTGGAAGAACCTATCCATGTAACAGAAACAGAGTACACATCAGTTTCTGAGGGTTTGTTTCAAAACAGCCTCTTCTTGGGGGTTGGGGAAATTAAGGAACTTGAGTACCCACTAGTAGGAAAAGGGCTTCATAAATGATATAATGCTAATTATATCAGACTAATACTACTGAATACTATATGGCTATATTTAAAGTGACTAGTTGGATTTGTGTTGACATGTGGGGTTTTTATTTATAACAATTATAAGTTGAAACAATCTCATATTTTTGGATAAAATTAAAATAGTAGCTATGACAATTAACACTTCCATTCATAGAGATAAATGTAGATGCATTACTATCTAAATACAACTTTACACACTTTTAAGGAGTGACTTAGAAAGAAAGGGAAGTTACATTTTCCTTGTTGAGAAAAACAAAACAAAATGAAAAACAAAAGCAAAAACCAAAAAACTCCAAACTTCACTAACTTATAACCAAAGAGAGTAATGACTAATTTAACCCTTTTCACTTCTGGACTAGGGTTCCAGGAAGATAAGCAAAAATTTAATGAGAAGAGAAAATACCTTATAAATACCAGCATTACCCTTAACTTCTTTTTCTCACTCTCCTCCCCTCGCAAATAAGGTCAACCAGTTTTCTAGGATGGACCTAGTCTCTGCTCACTCTGTGCAAGTGATGAGGTTGAACTGTCTTTTCAGATTGGGCCGTGTGTTCTGCTTGCCTGCAAGTGTGTGCCTGGTGCCTGTAGAGGTCAGACGAGGGTGTCAGATCTCTTGGTACTAAAGTTATTAATGGTTATAATCTATTGTGGGTACTGGGAACTGAGCCTGAGTCTTCTGCACGAGCAACAGATGCTATCAACCTCTGAGCTGTTTCTTTAGCCTTCAGTTGTCTACTGGTGTGAACTCATGGCTGTGTGCACTCATCTACAGTGCCATGGTGCTCGTGTGGTGGTCAAAGGACAACTTGCAAGGAATGAGTCCTTGCTCTTCATCCACTATGTGGAACCTGGGGATCTTCCTCAGGCCCTGGGGCTTGGCAGCAACTGTGTTTATCTACCATCTTGAGGGCTACTGAGATGTATTTTGGGTTAGTCTGCTTTCATACAAATCCCCAGAATGCCCTGAAAATCATGATGGAGACAACAACAGTCTGGAACAGTACCAAGCTGCAAACAGCCCAACACCCACCCCGTGATCCTAGCTGCACACCAGGGCTAACTGCTCCTTTCCTCGGTACAAATTATATACCAGAGAGCTGAACAAAAAGAAACGTCATCATCTGAATGTAGGAAGACCTCTCACCCCCACCCTCCCTGCTCTCTATGGAACACTGACTAACCCTGCAGGAGGCAATCTACCTGCCCTACCTGCTCCGTCTTACAGCGTACTCAATTTAAAAAGTTTCCTTTTTTTTTTTTTAAAAAAAGAAAAATCTAGTATTTTCATACAGAAATAACAAATTATTCTACAAAGTCAGCTCACTTAATACATTTGGTTGTATTCAAAGTTATACACATAAAAGACTGGTTATCCAGAAAAATCAGATCTGAACATGTACTATGAATTTGCTTCCAACATATTTTCCTTATGGCATGTAGAATTTGGTTCATGAATTCTTAGGGTATCATTCAGAAAGATGGTAGTTGGGCACATAAACAGGCTAACATACTCCATTTCAACAGGATAAGAAGCCAGGCCCCTTCTTTTCCAAAGGCCCAATGTCGCCAGACAGCATCTCATGAACCAAGTTTTTCTTAAACTCTTTGCCACACTTTGAATCAAACTATATCCTGTTTCATTCACACAAGGCCTTGAACTTAGAAAATATAACACAATATGTGCTTTTATGATTGGATATTAATACAGGAATATAAGTTATTAATGATGTAATAAATTACAATGACTTTATATTAATAGAATTATATCTGTATCTTCAGTTGAGAAAAGTCCTTTTTTAAATAGACTAATTGGACCAAAGCTCCAGCATTAAGAGGGGCATCCTAGTCATATGATCCTGTGTAAGACAGAGAGAAATGTTGATTCTGTCAGGTTTTGTGGTTGTGGCTATGACTGTAGATGTATGGCACATAGGGTTAAAGGTTTGGATTAAGCGGGGTGGTGACTGGAATTATTATAATAAATACAATACATACATGTCCAACATATGTGACAGAAAATTCTAGCAACAACAAGCAATCAAAACTGCATGATTTTTATGCAGTGAATCATGGGGTGCCAAGAATAGGTGACCAATAAGAACACTTTTCAGTAGGTAGACATTTTGGTTGCACTGGCATATCCTATCAATGCTGTCTTTGAAACTACAAATTTAACCCCTTCAAAGTCTAAGGCCAGTGTTCCTTTACACCTACTTGTGCCATTTGATCTCCAATGTTTCTAGCATTTGAGTGCCTTATGGAAAGCAGTTCTCCCTGTTTGCTTCAGAACATGTCAAAGTTAGAAGAAACAGTCAGATAGCCCATGTCCTTTAGTGTTTTGCTAGCACCTTCATGCTTATATTAAATTTTTTAGGCCACTTCTTATATTCTAATATATAAAACCATTTGGCATGCATGAGGTACAGTAATCAAAATTGTTCTTGAGCAAATATGCAAGACCTCTGGGGGCTGGAGACCGGAACTTAACTTTCCAGTGCAAATAAATTAGCACCTCAAAGGGGCTCTTGGTGAGATTCTTTCCCCCAAGCAAAGCTGCCTTATGAATACCTTTAAACAAGAGAGCTACATTATAGAGCTCTTTACTAGGGGAGGGAGAGCCGATGGGGACAGGTGTCTGAATTTACTAACAGACAAGAACACCCAAGATACAGCACAGATGAAATTGGCCTTCTGGAAAAAACCCAGTATATCAGACTTATAGCTTCAAAAATAACCCAAAGTGGCAATCCCTGCCATCAAATTCAAACCTTCACCTATCTAAGTAGCAATAGAACATTTGGTTTCTGCTTTTTATCAACTACCAGGACTGCTGAAGGACAGACTGAAGACCCACTACTCAAATTCTCCTTCACTTTAGCATCTTTTGTGTTGGAAAGAGAAGAGAAGAGAAGAGAAGAGAAGAGAAGAGAAGAGAAGAGAAGAGAAGAGAAGAGAAGAGAAGAGAAGAGAAGAGAAGAGAAGAGAACTGTGAATGATGGCAGGACCAAATGAGCTGGAATGGAGGTGTTATGAATGTGAATCAGCAAGGCCCACTGCAGAAAACAGCAGCATCTGGGCGTGCAGCTTGCAGTGGAAGGAGACTGTGCCACCCACATGCTGGCACCCAGCTTTCACCGCTTCATCTTGCTCAAGAGCTCTGCTGGGGAAACAAAGGTGAGAGGCACTGACCTCCTGCCCACAGCCTGCACAAGCAAGGGACACAGGATGGGATCAGAAAGCAATCCCTTTTCCTTTTCTCCTTGCCAACACATCCCTTTCCCAGACCTGATGGGTTCCTAGCTGGGGGCTCAGCAGTTAGCAGGCTGAGCAGGCTTCTGCCATATGAAGTGTTGTGTCTGAACATGTCGACAGTAATTGACAATTCATTTTTCATCCTGAAAGCAGAGAACAGGTGTAGGCTAACTTCAAACTCCCAGTCATGAACCTTGCTGAGTGCATCTCTCACCCAGCAGCTTTGCTGAGATCCATGCTAGTAGCAGGCTGGTGGTCTTCAGAGTCATCATGCCAAGATCTGCCTCACAAATAAGCATTTGTGTAGTTACAGAAGCACAAGAGAACAAAATAAGGGAAAAAAAATCCCAACAACAGCAGCCCCCAGCCTTTCTGGTGTGAATACTGTAATTAGCAAATAGCTGACTTCTTTGTGCTTGTAAGATCTCCACAAAGCACAGTGAACACACAAAAAAGGAGTTTCAGTGCTTAAAAGAGAATAAAGCCAGCTATATCACCATACAGAATTCTTTGCCAGCTTCATCCAGAAACACTAGCTGAGGTGACTTGTGAATCAGAGCCAAGAGCAAAATCTTGCCTTAATGAGCACATCTATCAGTTTCCAGGGGACACAGCTGGTTACCAGTGCTGGGACACACTCTCACACAGAATGGGAGTCTAACTGCAGGCCAATGAAAAAGAACACACACAAAGTAACTCAAGGCAGCCATGTGAGCAAGTGGAGGATGGTGGGGATGCTTGGCGGCCCTGTAACATGGAAGCATGTGTGCTTTTCTGTCAACATGTAGAGAAGGGCCAAGATGCGAGCTTTTACAAGTTTTCAAGCATTCTGCCAGGCCTCAGTAAGGAAAACGAACAAACTGCTGCCTGGATTATTATATGAAAATGTGCTGCTCACAATACAAATGTTTTATTTACAAGGACTGGTTTCAAATCCCCCTTAAGAGGAAGAAGTCAGTGTCTCTATTTGAAGGTGACAAGATACCCAAAGACTCCATCAGGAAACTCCTAGAGTTGATAGACACTGGCAGGTGACAAAAATCAACACACCCAAATCAGTAGCCCTCCTAGACACCAAAGACAGGACAGAGATGAGAGAGCCAATTCTACTCACAATAGCCCAAAGAAACAAGCTAGCGCAGGCACACCTTTGAGTACTCCTCATCAAGAGACTGAACAACCCATACAACAGGAACTAAACCTCTGTAGAAAAAAACCTGAAGACACCAGCAAAGGAAAGACTTCCCAAGCACATGGATTGGTAGGATAAATATGAAAATGGTCATCTTACTTTCCATAGTAATCTAAAGATTCAAAGTCATTCCCATCAAAATTACAATGTAATTCATCACAAAAATTGAAAAATAAAAACCCCAAACAAAAAACAACCCTTAAATCCACACAGAAGTACAAAAGACCACAGAAAGCCCAAACAATTCTGAACAACAACAACAACAAAAACTGTTGGAGGTAGCACTATTCCTGATATCAAGTTATCCTACAGGACTGTCATTGTACTGGTACAAAACAGACACATCGATCAAGTAGAACTGCAGACCTAGATATTTGTGCATACAATAGCTATATGGATTTTGACAGATGCCAAAAATACACATCAGAGAAAAGACAGAATCTTTAACAAAGGGAAAACTGGTTATATGCACATAGAGAAATGAAAAAGAGCCCCCCTTCCAGTGCCAAATCAATTCCAAGTGGATCAAACACCTAATGTCACACTGAACTTCTCAGACTTCTAGAAAAAAAAGTAGGGGACACACTTCAGGATATAAGCTCTGGTATGGTCTTTCTGGACAGAACTCTGGCTGCCCAGGACTTAAAGCAACAATCAATATACCTTAAGAATGCGAAAGCTTCTGCACTGTGAAGGAAACCTATGACTGAGAAGGGAGCCTACAGACCAGGGCAAAGTTCTTATAGTTTTACATCTTATACAGGACTAGTATCTTAAAAGAACAAGAAACCAAACCATCAAGGAAATGACCTAGAGCTGACAGATACTTCGAGGAAGTGGCAGGTGACAATCCACACATCCACATCAGTAGCCCTCCTAGAAACTAAAGACAAGACAGAGATGAGAGATGAGCCTATTCACAATAGCCAAAAAAAAAAAAAAAAAAAAAAAAAAAAAACCTATAGGTGTTGTTGGCCAGTGATCCTCAAATACTGCTGGTGACTGTCATTGTTCTAGGACAGCCAGGGCTTCACGGAAAAATCAAAAAAAAAAAAAAAAAAAAAAAAAAAAAAAAAAAAAACCCAAAACAAAACAGATATCAGAAGTGGGCTATAAAAAAATCAAACCAGTTCTTAGAAGAAATATAAATAATGAAGAAATATTTTAAAATAAAAAGGTGCTCACCATCCTTAGCTACCAAAAAATGCAAACTAAAATGACTTTTAGATTTTCTTACACCAATCAGAATGGCTAAGATTAAGAAAACAAAAGGGGGCTGGAGAGAGACGGCTCAGTGGTTAAGAGCACTGGCTACTCTTCCAGAGGACCTGGGTACTATTCCCAGCAACCACAAAACAGATTGCAACTATCTGTAACTCCAGTTCCAGGGGATCTGACACCCTCATATGTACATGCAGGCAAAATACCAATGCACATTAAATATGAATAAATAAATCATTAAAAAAGAAAACAAAAGACAAGAAATGCTAGTGAGAATATAGGGAACACCAAAGCCTCGTGTACTCTTCATAGGAAAGAAAACTGGTACAACCACTGTGAAAATCAGGTTCCCCAGCAAACTAGAAATAGATCTGCCATACAACCCAACCATCTCTCTCCTGAGCATATATATTCAAAGGACTCTATTTCCTACACAAGTTTACCCCATGTTTATAACTTTGCTATTCACAACAGTTAGAATATGGAAGGAGCCCAGATAACCACCATCTGAAGAATATTAATAATGGTATCCATTTACACAATGGAATTTTAAACAACTGTGAAGAAATTTGAAATTTGTAGTGAAATGGGTAGAACTGAAAATATTATATTGAGGGAGGTAACTCAGAATCAGAGAGATAAGCATTGCCATGTTCTTACTCATACACAGATCTCAGTGTTGAATTTTTAGATTTATGTGTTTAATTTGGAGTACCTCTTGAATCTAGAAAACTAGAATGAGAATGTACTCGCTGGTTTTGTGTGTCAACTTGACACAAGTTAGCATCATCAGAGAGGAATAAGCCTCAGTTGAGAAAATGTGTCCATAAGATCCAACTATAAGGCATTTTCTCCACTAATGATCAATGGAGGAGGGTTCGGTTCATGGAGGGTGGTGCCATCCCTGGGATAGCAGTCTTGAGTTCTATAAGCAAGCAGGATGAGCAAGCCATGTGAAGCAAGCCAGAAAGCAGCCTATGCATGAGTTCCTGGACTCCAGGTTGCTTCCCTGTTTGAGTTCCTGCCCTGACTTCCTTCAGTGAACATTTTTGTGGACATTTAAACAGAATAAACCTGTTCCTCCCCAACTTGCTTTTGGTCATGGTGTTTTGTCACAGCAATTGGAATCTTGACTAAGACAAGGACTGCTGGTTGAGGGTGGAATGGAAGATCTTAGAAGAGAGGGAATGATAGATCCCAAGTACTCTGAGGTAGGGAAAAGGAACAACTGGGAGGATGGCTTAGGTGGGGAGAGGGATAGAATTGTAGGGTGGGAGGGATAGGGAAGGTTATCTAACACTGAAGATGTCTGAAAAGCCATATGGAAATCTACTGTTCTATAAGGTTCATAAACACACACACATATCCCCACACAAAGGATAACGCTCTTGCCAGATAAAAACCCAGTGCCAGCTGATCAGTGTCCCAGAGACCCCTAAACCACGGCACTGAGCCACTGCTTTTGTCTGCCCATCAGACTCGATGCTACAGAGATCCTCACTGAGAAATCCAGTTGGTACAGACCAGGAAGCTTCCTCACTGCTGTCTTGTTTTCAGAAGTTCCAGAAGGGACTATGTAGGCTGCTGTGGGGATAAAGTCATCAATTCCCTTTCTTTCTTATCCAGCTGTGCACCCTGTGAAATGTAGGAATGATCACTGTGATAAGACATGCCCACAGCTGCAACAGTGACATGAATGTTAGGGGCACAACTGATGGGATTTAAGGCATGTTCCACAAGAGGAAACAAATGCTTGGTGCTGTAAATTTGGTTAAGAACCTATGGTTTGGGGGAACAGGGGGTTCACAGGTCCCAGGGGTGAATCTACTACTATTATTTTGCTAACTGGACATAGTATCGAATTGCTCCATAAATCTGTCATTTCTATGACTATAGATAAAGCTGCTCTTAAACCACATTAGTCGTCGTAGTCATCTCCTCCTCCTCCTCCTCCTCCTCCTCCTCCTATAGATGGAAGGCAACACACAAACTCACAATTGATCAAAGTGCAGAAAACAGGAGACATCGACACCTCCCCTTCCTGCTCCAAGACTATTGCAGAAGAGTGGTGGAAAGACTAAGAGTAAGAGGGTCAGGAAGACAGAAGCTAGACAATGTCTTCTGGGTATGACAAGGTTCCTGCACTCAATAGCTGCCTATATTAGATCAAATCAGTCAATATTTCATTGTGGAGAAGCTCATAAGCCCCTACCCCTAACTGAGTGGCTATTGACAGTTGATGGCTTCCGGGAAAAGGAAAGTGAGTTTCCTTAAGGGATGACCATACTTTAGTGTATATCCCTACACCCATGGGCACCACAAACTGGACTTGGAAGGCTATTATCTACCTATCTACCTATCTACCTATCTACCTATCTACCTATCTATCTATCTATCTATCTATCTATCTATCTATCTATCTATCTATCGACATTTAAATAGAAAACCTGAAATTGGAAAGGGTGGAAAGGTAGGGGTGAGTCCAAAAGAAGTTGAGGCTGAATATGATCAAAATACATTGCATGGAAGTAACAGCAGACTTTGGTCTTTCTTGTATAAACAGTATTATTGGTAAACTTCCCTGTACTTGCAAGATCCAGAGTATAACAGGCAAATGTTATAAGGGGCTGGTGGGGAGAAAGACAGAAAGGAGGCAGATATAGATAAGCTGTTCCTCTGTTTCTAGAGTAAAGAAAGACAACAAAACAATATCCCTGAGGTGAGGTGAGGGGTAAAAGGCTTGAATCCTAATAAATCTGATTACTGGTAGAAGAGCCAGGGTGTAACTCCTATATAACAACTCAGTGGACTTAAGTCAGCCATCTTAGGACCCCATAGAAGGTCTATTTCCTGTCCTCACCAATCATTTTCAGATTTCTACCAGTCTAATTTTACTTTTGAACTTTCTATAAATGGAACCATACACAGCATTAAAAGGTTATTTCAGAGATTCACCCAGTGATCACATGACCCAACAGTCCTTTTCTTCCAGATCATCAACAGGGTCTGGTCTGTCTGTCCATTCTTCTGCAGACACAGATGTAATCAAAAGCTAGAACATCTGTGTCTATAGACAGGCTTGTAAGACTTTTTGTGGATTTGTGCTTTTATGCCTCCAGGAAATGGATTACAGAGTAAGTGCAGTTTAAATTGATAAGAAACCAAATGCCATAGTTTTCTCAAGTGGTCTTTGCATCCCACCGAACTCTCCAGCAAAGCCCTGAGAACTCTGGTTTTGCTGACATCTGTGGACAATGCAATACTGCAATACTTGATTTTCACCATTTCAGACAGTTTAATTTGCATTTCCCTGGCAACTAATGACAGCCAAGTCCTTTTTTTGTGATAAGTGGCCTTTCTTACATCTTCTTTTGAAGCGTCTGTTTAAACAACTTTTCCTTGTTTTAGGAAATTCTCTTAAGCAGAACTTCTAAACTTGGATCTATTTTTATCAATTTTTATATTTTTCTTACTTGCTATGAAAAAGCAAAAGAGCCAAGATAGATGCCATCCAGGTAGGCAGGTTTGGTTATTACGTATTCAAATGGGTAAGAAAATATGCTTAGGTATAATCATCCTGAAAGTTTGGTTTCAATTTTTGTACATGGTTTTCACTCATGCACAGTAGAGGTGGCTGTTACATCTACAGCTTACTTGTTTCAAAGCAAGTCAGAACCAATAGATATTTATCAAACTCTGCAGTAATAAGACACAGACAAACCTCATAATACAGCTACCTGGACAGCATCAGACACCTCAAAACTTGGCACTTTTATGGGCAGACAACTTCTCTGATTCATTTTTTAATCACAAAAACTTAAGATGATTAACTTTGCAAACTTGATACACTGGCAGGATTTAAAATCTGTCTTCTAGAAATGTTCCTGGACATGTTATAATGTGGCAGGTCAGTCAGACAATAATTAACTGTAATTGGCCCTCCTGCAAGCCTCAATGCTCTCCAAGTGCCACTCAGAGCAAAATTATGTTTCCTTATCTTTCAAAACATCAAAAGAAAAACTAAAGAGATCATTTTTTTTAACCTGATGACTTTACGAACTAAATGAACTGTAGCTAGTATCAAGAGGAAAAACTTAGGAATTACTTTTAAACTATATTATACTATTTAAAACTATGAGTTATATAGTTAAATTACCCAAATAAGCAAGGACCAATAAACAAAACCCCTAAAATTCACCAAGTTCTCATTAGCATACATTCAAAGAAACAAGCTATCACTTTGGCAGAATTTCCATTTATCTAACTAACAGGGTACAATTAATATTTCATATAACATGTAAGGAATGCTAGATTCTTAATGGATTGTATTGATTACGGAACAAAATTCAATGCTAATGTTTCTGTAGGGGAAAACAGAACAATCTGTTCCTTTGCAGGGAAAGAGATGCGAGTTCACAGACTTAGGGTAGCTGCTTGAGTGGCTTTGCTCATTCCATACAATAAAGGCAAGAAGACTCCCAAGAGATACCAGCAAGTGACTGCCATGTGACAGGTGCTCTGGGCCACAGCTATCTTGGCTGCAGCATCACCGATGTTTGTCACACTTGTGACTTTTTCTACCTATGCTGAAGGGACAGGAGCATTTTCAGAGTGGCTGACAGACACAGTTTCCCAGAAGATGGCTGCAGTTTACATCACCTTTCATAAGAATGAATAACACCACTTCCTGTCTCTTTCTGTAAGACACCACCAGTTCAGTCGAAACACAGAAATTTAAGTCCCAAGAGATGGAATTACCTTACCATTTGTTTCTAATATCGTAAAAAAATTGTGTGTGGATTAAGCAATGGAGGTCCAACTCAAGGAACGAAAAACTTTTAATAACCTTTAAGCTTCTAACCAGACAAACCTGATTAACAGGTCTCCAATCCTGGGGCCAAGGAGCATAAAATACTGAAGTGCCCCCTGCCCCCAATATCCTAACGTAACCATTTCTAAATGCTCATTATTAAAAAATATTCTCAAACATCAGTGTCTCTTTTCAAATCTTGGAACTCTTTCCTCGGAACTAATCTGATCCTCAGGAAAATGAGCAACGCAGAGTACAGCTTGGGGCTGGGACTATTCTTCCCATTCCTGATGGCGTCAGCAATAACACACTTGAAGGGAACCAGGGCCATATTAGACTCAAAGAAACAAACTACGATAATCTTTTCCCATAAAGAAAGAACAACTTTCTTCATTTGAAACCTCTCAGCTTCAGGGCCTAAAATAACAGGGTGACAGCTTACATTTCACTGTTGGGAACTAGGAGACATCAAAGACACGGTAAGTCATTTGAGACTGAGAATGTTAAACAGCCAAGTCCATGTTCAGCCTTTGCTCTGAGCCATACATAAAAGTATATTCTTTTAGAAAATATCATTTTCTCATGTGCATGCATATGTCTGCTCATATGAGTTCATATGCACTACATGAGTGCTGGTGGTCTTGCAGGTCATAAGAAGGCATGAGGATTCCTCGAGTTGCAGACAGCTGTGACCTGGTGATATGAGTGCTGGGACCACACCCAGGCACTCTGTAAGAGCACTATATACTTACTGGCTGAGCCATCTCTCCAGCTCCAAAGTATATTCTTAAGCATAAACATTTTTCTTTAAAAGAATTAAAATTCTCCTCACATTCCATAGGGTACAAAAGTACTACAGGTCAATACAGGTGAGCTTATGTTTAAAAAACCAACCCCACAGATAACCCTGAACTTCTAAACTGGCAATTGTAACCAAGAAGGGCACGTGCAGAGGGCACAGGTATATTTACTTTATCTAGGATTTTGCCTCTTCAATTTCTCTCTTACTGAATAATCAAGATGTTACTTGGCTCCAAGGACCATAGGGAATTAAATGTCACCACTGCAGCTGCTCTATTTTCTGCTCACAGTCCTTCAAATTAAAGAAGAATGGAGTGGGGGTGGAAGGGAGGTGTTGAGGCCCAGTACTGATGCAGAATTTAATTAGAGAGTAAAAGCCTAAATTCTTGCCTGGAGCCCCATTTTTTCCTGGAATATGCACTCTTTCTTCTTGTGTAAACTTTTCATTATGAAGGAGACATCTTTATAACACAATAAGTCTAGCTATGATGTAACTGCTGTAACATCACTCCTGCATTAGAACAGGCAGCATGCTCAAATAATGTTGTTTTAATACAATTTGTGTTCAGCAGAAACTAAGTCAACTGGGTCATTTTGAATTTGATCAATGTGAATTAGTGTCTGACTGAGATAAACCATTTGATCATTTCAAAATGATCAATGAGAAGTCATAGATAAAAGATTTTTCATGTACATTTGGCAGGTTATGTCCATTCACACAGCACTAACGCAGGTTTTAAGTAGCCATCGGTAAGCATGAAGGATGGTGTGTAGGGAACTTGTCAGCAGCAGGCACCAGCACTCAGCATGGCACATAACAATAGTCCTTTTGAGAAGACAGTGACTCCATAAGGCAGCTGGAGTCCTGTAAGCTGCCTGAGCTCAATCTCACAGTACCTAGGACAGCAGCAAGTGCCACAGAGCAGCTCCAAGTTCTGAAATCACTTTTAATTAAAAGTTCAGGTGGAAAAGTAAGTAACATAAATTTACCTGACCAAACTTCTGGAAGAGACTTAAGACTATTAATCAGAGCAAACTCTGTACCTACAGTGCAATTAGTTCTATTAATCTAATATTTCCAAATTGATGTCACACAGGCATTTGGGCACACTGGCTTAGGCATCTACCAGAATTATAAATTTACCAGTCAAAACCATATTTAATTATTTTACAGCCAGTTAAGCAGGATCTTTTAAGCACTGTTGCTTACAACAGTCTCTGACCTACACTGTTACGATAGCAAACAGGAGAAGCACTTGCTGCTGACACCAGACCACAAGGTCTCACCAACACCCTAGAAACAGTATTGTCAAGTGGATCCCCAAAGCCCAAGAGCATTTTAAAGTTAAAGGGTTTTACATGGAAGAAACACTTTCAGTAGATAGTGATACTCACAAAGTCCATTTTATCTGTGCAAGTTTTGCATAGCATTCCACAGATACTCTAAAACCACCTCAGCTTTTATTCCTCCAGGCTAGCTAATCTTTAATACTTTATGAGGCTAGCCCAAGTTCTTTGCAAATGCCTAGATTTCTAAGTCAGGTCGACGATTTCATTCAGGGTAAAAGTGAAGTTTCCCCTCAACTACGGCACCCACCTGGCTATGATTACCTGTATCCAGGTGCAGCCTCATACAATCACATTGCCTTACAATGTTTCACCATTCAAAGAAACTGAGTCCAAGTTAGGAAGCTCAGTCTCCAATGACGCCCTTCCAAAAATACTGCCCAAGAGCCAAATAATTTTCCACCTTGTCCTCCCTTTTATGGAAGGTAGAAACTGTTTACTTTATTATTTTAAGGGCAGCCTGGGAAGGAAATATCAGCCAATTCTAAAGTGTTTCTACAGCATTGCACTGTCTTTACAGTAGTTTGTTTCTTTGGTATGTCCTCTACACTTGCTTGGTTCTGGCTTTAAACAGTCTGTGTGTACAAACACGGGAACATTAAGCTCTCTATGTGCTGATATGTGAGCACCGACCTACCAGGGAGAAAACGGCCCCTGCAGCGTCAACTGCTTCAATAAGACACATCTCTGAGAGCTATACTGCTTTGTCCATGTGTGCTTGGAATCCTAGTTAGACTATGGTCTCCCTTCAGTCCTTATTTCTCTTATTGTTATTTCTCCTACTGAGTGCCCTAATACCATCTAGATTTTGTGTATTCCTTTGGCACATAGTTTTATAACTCTAACATAATGATAAAATCCAACATTTATTGAACATGTATTTTGTGTTAGACTGGCCCTAAGCACCACATACACAATCTTTTTTGTTTTTTGTAGTACTGAGGATTGAACCCATGACTTCAGGCACACTAGGTAAAATACTCTATCCTCTGAACTACACTCCTAATCTGATGTAACACTGGTAAATGTAATATTCTAATTATAAAACAGAAAAGGCTTGATATAGAACACAATTTTCCATCATACTGAGGAACAGGATGCTAACAACAAGTGGTCACAAGCTATGATGTTAAACAACAACCCACTACAATAAATGTGCATGAGTAAGTTCTCTTAATATCATGAGACTTGCTGTACCATGAGAACTCGGGCTGTAAGGCTTGGCAGCATGAGCCTTTTACCTGCTAAGCCATCTCACTGACCACTGGATTTCTGTTTCATAGCTAAAAACTTAATTAAGCTATTATGGAAAAAAAGTACCCGAAGAAAAAATTAAATAGTATGTATTGTCTTTAAGTTCTGTAATTCTCACCAGAATGATGGCAACCATGTTTAGAGTATACTGGGGAGGGAGCTCTCTTTACAACAGAACTCTGGGTTTTTGAAAGGGTCTTCATTTGAAAAGCTGATCTTCCCTTTTACTTTCTGATGCAGTATAGGCCCCACCCCAGTGAGACCTCCAGCCCTCCTCACAAACAAATAGAACACAATGGGGGTGGGTCATACCAGAGTTTCAAGGAATGAAAGCCAGGTAGATGAAGTAGGAAACCAGAAGCCTCACTAATTCTAATGTGCCCAAATGCTTTACTGTCCAAACTCCAGCCTGGAGAGCATGAGCTAGTATTTTAACTGGCCCTGGAATGTCGTGGCAGGAAGAGCTGACATCATGGTATTAGTCACCTGCTATCTTAGATAATTTTCACTTTCTTTCTACTTTGGGTGAAATCATGCAAGTCCCATCTTAGGACTATAAGATTGCCCTTAAACGGCAATTTAAAAAGTATCCATCTCCTGCAGCCAACCAAGGTACATCCTACTCAATTGTCTTCCAGTAAACTAAAGGACTGAAGAGCCTTCTGTATTTGCTGCTTAAGTGAGATTGCTGAGTTCAGGTTCAAGATGGTCAGCCAGCTTCAAAGAGAAGCTCAAGGTGCTACACAGGTATACAGAGATGAAGCAGCCAGAATCACTGGGCCAGATAAGACAGCAGCTATTCACTAAAATATAGTACACTGCTTTGGAACAGACGGAGGGTCATGAGATTTTGATGGTCAATCTTCTAAGGAGATATGGGACTCTTCTAAGCAATTTTTATTCTTTGAAGCTAGGAAGCCCCTCTTACAGTCACAGCTCTGAGATGTTTGGCCTAGCAGGCAGCTAGAAAACACCACCACAGGCACAGTAAGAGCTTCTCTCTAAAATATGAAACCTAAAGCCTCTTCAAAGTGTGACAGAAGCCTGCACATTTGCTGGCATTGGAGTTGGGAAAATGGTAGTTGGAGGGAACATTCCAGACTTCCCTCACTGCTGATAAAACAAAGTGTAGGAAGGCTCCCGAACTGCCCTAGAGATCGAGAATTCACTCAAAAAGTCTCAAGAGAACTAAGCCAAAGTCAGTTATGATTCAATGCTGGAAAAGGGTAATAAAAAATTCGCCAAAGGAGAAGATGCATAGGCAGTCTGAAGAGATCCGAAGGCAGAGCTGATAATGAGTTACCTGGCTGAAGACATGTGACCACCTTCTCACATACTGCTAAGCAGGGAAACATACCCCAGTGCACAGACTTCCTGAGGTCTCATGGGTCAGTGTTTGGCCTATCACACTGATATCATATGAGCTGAGGAGCCAACTATACATAACAATTTCCACCACAAGAGAGGTTCCTAAGCTTTAGAGGTCATCACTCAAAGAGCCTGATAAAAATCTGGACCAGTTGGTGGCAAAGGCAAAGCCTAACTTACCAGTTAGTCCAGATCCTAATTAGCTTGTACAAATAATAAATCAAAATGTGGAACAGCAATATGAACTAATCAGTACCCCCAGAGCTCGTGTCTCTAGCTGCATATATAGCAGAAGATGGCCTAGCCGGCCATCATTGGGAAGAGAAGCCCCTTTAGTCTTGCAAACTTTATAAGCCCCATACAGGGGAATGCCAGGGCCAAGAAGTGGGAGTGAGTGGGTAGGGGAGCAGGGCTGGAGAGGGTATAGGGTACATTCGGGATAGTATTTGAAATGTAAATGAAGAAATTACCTAATAAAATATATTTTTAAAAAAAGATAAAAAAAGTAAATCAAAATGTGAGAGAATGATGCTACTGGGGTTCTTTTTATAATTAAGTTTATCCTCCAGGCCTACATTTTCTTATAGAACTCATCAAAAGACTCATGTTGTCCATGGACTCTCTGACTTTCCAGTAGCTGAGTGCAGCACTCAGGCCAGGATGGCTCAGTGCAGAACTTTAAGAGCCGTCTGTTTCATCCCAAACCAGATATTTCCTCCACAAGAATCAACCTATCAGCTTTCTAACCCGGCAAAGTCACAATCACAGTT
Source organism: Mus pahari (assembly GCF_900095145.1). NCBI lineage: Eukaryota > Metazoa > Chordata > Mammalia > Rodentia > Muridae > Mus > Mus pahari. Next base: position 52,291,703 of record NC_034591.1, read on the forward strand.
CCTTTGCCTGTTCTAACCAAGGAAGGAAGGATCATCTGTCATCCTTACCTTCTGACTTATATGCTAAAACCCTAATGCCTGCTACGTCAAAGTACGACTGCATTTAGGATCATTAAAGGGGTAGCGAAGGGGTGGTGTAGTGGCACATCTTCAATCCTAGCATGCACTTGGGAGAGAGGCAGGCAGATCTACAAAGCTTGATCTAGTTTTGGGTTTTTGTTGTTGTTGTTCTTTTGTTTTCTAAGATAATTAATGTAGGATAAATAAGAATGGGCTCTAGTCTAGTCTGACTACTGTCCTTATATATTTTTAAAAGATTAGAAGATACGCACAAAGTGAAGGCACATGAGAACAAAGTGGCCATCTGCAGGCCATGAAGGCCTCAAACACCTCTCACCCTGAATATTGCGTGGGGACTTCATTCTCCAGTACTCTGCAGACCTGGAGCTCAATCCATTAGCCATTATTAATTCACATCCAGTCTTAACAGTCCGCACTAATCTTCTGAGAATGCCCACCTAACTCCTTTTGATTCTAGCTTCGTACGAGTCCAGCCAAACCTCACATCCACATCAGATGTCTATTCCTACAAGGTACTCTTGGGCTCAACCCACTTCCATTTACTCCTTACTAAATGAAGATCCACCCTCAGCCTGGCAGCTGGTGACCTGTGACCTCTGCAGCTCTATCTTGTGCTAATCTCTTCAGCCATTGATCTTCACTAAAGTTGTCACCCACTAACAAAGCAGGAATATTTTCCTCCTGGACATCTTCCTCTTCCACCTACTCAGTGTCTTTCTCCAGTCAAAGGCAAATGCCATGTTCTTTATGAAGACTCAGAGACCACTCTAGTCTGCATTAGTTCCTAACTTAGATTTTAGTTATTTTTATAGTGATTATCTTATAATGAAGAAATATGTAGGATGACAAGCCAAAGGTTTTTAAAATATGAAAACAAAAGGGTTTTGAAATGTTATTCCATCAGGAAAAAAGATAAACTACTACACTATCAAAAACCACAGTAAGTACAGTACTACTTTTCAAAATCCAATCTTTTATCTGAATGTTTTATTTGGAAACAGCATTTTATGTATCCCAGGTTGACCTGGTTTATGTGGTGCCAGGGACAAAACCAAGGGCCTTGTTCACGTGTATATACGTTCCTAGTCCTTTAAAGCGTCCTGGTCTCCTAGAATGAGACCTGTGGCATATACCTATGACCACAGCACTTGTGTAGCGGGAGACAAAGGAATCAAAGGCCTGGCGATACCAGGTCTAAACCCTGCCTGACTGGTGGAACTCACTGCTGGAGATCTCCTCTATCCCCCAGTTGTTGTTTTTGCTTTTTGGGGTGTTTTTGCTAAGGAAGATAGAAAGTTTACATTTATTTAAACACATCTCAAACCATCATTAAAAAAAAAAAATCTTACTTTAATCAACATTAAGTAACACAAATATCCATTACCACACAAATAGCATTGAAGCAGTAACTAATAATTCTACCTTAAGGTTTAATCATTTTATTAAACGCTTATAAACATGTGCAAGGAAGAAGGTCAGAGTTCAATGTAATCTCTTAACTAAATCTGTCACAACACTTTTTTTCTTCACTAATTTGTACATGTGTTACTAAAAGGGCTTATATAATAGAGTCCTTTATATACTCAGTAAAATATCTTCTTACCTAATAAGAGAACTGGCGGTAAAGAGAACAGAGAAGGCTATGGGTCATGGACACTTTGATCTATCAATTACGGAATATTCATTTAGATATCACGAGTATGAATAGATGTAGCAATTTAACATCACCTTCGTAATCAAGGGTAAGGTAAAGTCTGTGATTTAAACATGTTCAAGGTACTTGTGAAGAAATAAAAATAGTTTAAATGCAAGATATCCAAATTTGGACCTGCCCATCATTTTACTACAAGTGATTGTTCCCCATGTTTCAGTTAATAGAGGTAGCAATTACAACAACATTCTATGCCATCTACTACTTCAGTTGAAAACTCTTACCCTTTCTTTTATTTTCCATTTAGTTCATAAAATGGATTGAGCAGCAACAATCTTTCATCAAATGTTCTAGTAAAGCAGATAGAATGGCTGTATCTTGCCCACCCAAAACCACCTCCAAATACTACCCAGCAGAAAGCAACACAATCAAGCTTTCATGTCAGATCCAAGGCTAGGGCAGGTGAAACTCACTTGAACTTGGCCTCCACCTCTTCAGCAGCTTTCTGATACTCCTCTGTGGTGACTTTGTAGAACTCTGAGCTCTGTGGACAAAGTTGACACATACATTTTAACTATGCTAGAAGACAAGTGTTCTGAAGACCTACAATTTTAAAAAACAGAAGCAACTTTGTTGTAGGCACACCAGAAGTAGAGGAATTTGTGGCTTAAATGGCACAGTACTTAAACATTTGGAAGGACACTAATTTAAATGGCAGTAGTGACACTGAGATATATATATAATTTCATGACAGATGTTCACATAATGAAGTATTACTAATATTACTAAGTCTACCTTTTTGTTCATATTGTTTGTTACAAATACTGAGATTCTCAGGATCACCTCCTGAGAAAATTCTTAACTTTTTTTTTTTGGTTTTTCAAAACAGGGTTTCTCTTTGTAGTCTTGGCTGTCCTAGAACTCACTCTGTAGACCAGGCTGGCCTGGAACTCAGAAATCCACCTGCCTCTGCCTCCCAAGTGCTGGGATAAAGGCGCCACCTCACCTGGCCTCTTAACATATTTTTGAAAGATGGCTTAGCACACCACCTTACTTGGTTAACAAGGGCTGTAAAATCAAAATCACACATATTCACAGTGATGCAAATGCAGTATTTACTTTGCAAAATATTTTGGTTTTAGTACAGATCTTAGCCAAGCATGGTGGTACATGCCTTTAATCTCAACACTCAAGTGGCAGAGAGGGGTGAGCTCCAGGCAAGGCTGATCTACATGGCAAGTTCCAGACCCTGTTTGGGCTTGGAGGTGGGGGGAATCTTTGATAGAACGACAACAAAAAGACGTGTTCTATCACTTTCACATGACTAAAAGAATCTCAGCATATGTAACAATCAACATGAACAAAAAGGCAGGCTTAGTAATCTTAGCAAAAGAGGCTGCACCATGTATGATATGAACTCATGAACAATGTAAGCCAAGCTGCAGTGGCAATCCAATGCTTTTCTCAGGACAGCAGGGCTAAAAGCGTCCCATTCTGACTGGCTGCTAGCTGCTCTGAAAGCAGTGTACTAGAGGGGTCGGCCCAAATGACCCATGAGCTCTCAGACTCAATGAAATATCGCGCAAGGCACTGGGCAGCGCAGAACGATGCAACACAATGCAAGGCTCTATTGTGTGCCCTCACCCTCCAATCACTCGGGCTTCAGAGCCACAGCTTGGGTAGTTTATTTTTTAATAAGTCATTGTTGGATGGTAAGAAAATGAAAAAGAAAGCCTCCTCACACCGGTGACCTCTGCATTTAACAATCCGGGTTGTCCAATGACAGTCACATCCAGGTTTCTAAGATGCAGATAAAATCAATAGGTATGTGATTAGACAGCAGACTGGGGTGGCTGCAGCCACGGACAGGTCACCATTTGAGATGATGAATGCTCTCTATCAACCGCCAGTCCCCTATGATGCTAACATTTACTATAATCTTATTTGGGCTACGATTTATCTTTCTTGCACCTGATCAATAAAGATGAACAGAACAGTTGTAAGGATCGATTGTAATTTTTTATCATTTTCAAGCACAAAAGTGCATTTCTGACATGAAGACAGTATCCTAAGTGCACTGCCTCTGCAGCTTAAAACGTGCAATCTGAGTGACCAGCCACACTGTATGTGGAGAGGTGTTAATTCATCAGTAGGTCTAAAGCTATCAAAAAGCCATTTGTCTTCCCGGATACTGTAGCTTTAGGTTAGCCGTACCTCGCCATATGCTTCACTTGTAAGATGTCCTTGTGTTTTTCGGCACTGTTTGTCTTAAGCTTTTCCTGGGAGATTTTTTAACAAAGGGAGAAGAACAAAAGCAGCTACCAGTTTCACGCTAATAGCACCAGAACACTGTTTCTAGCTGTCAAATGGCCATTATGTCATTGATACTGGTGAAACAATAACATCCTGATTAATACGTTCCTTTATGGTGAATACTAAAACTTTAACATCTGGACAGGACTGAGCTGAGAGTTCTAGTTTTGTGTCTAGCCTGTGAACTTGAGTCCGGCTTTTAACCTTCCACAACTTCTTCAGTATTTGTAACCTGTAAAATATGGACAATAATTAGCACTACTTATGTCTAAACAAGATGCTGAAGAAATCAATGTTGAGAGAACTGTGAAATCTGGTATTTTGTAGAGTATGAGAAAAATCTGTATAAAATAACAGGGAGGAGTAACATGTCTAATTTCACTTTGGGCACAAAACCTAAATAATCAAAAATAGTAAAGTGTTCTAATGAGAGTAATGCACAAAAATGAGAATTTTGCTGTGGAACAAATCAGGGGACAGCCCTCCCCTCTGTGATGCGGAAGGTAGGGGAAATGATGCCGGGTACAGAGTCTATGGTGATAAACACAGCAGCTGCGCCATGGTTGTCACCAAGCTTCCTGGAGAAGTCTCCCTGTAAAGCTGTAAGTCTGCGTTTGGCTCTACACTTCCACCTCAGTGACTAGTTGCCTTTACTGCACAAATCTTTCTATTGATTACAAGTACCAAGAAGGCAATACTACATGAACACTTACGTATATTTGAGATATGTAGGCAGCATTTAATTAGTTAAAATATTTACTTATTCAATGAACACTAGATCCTCATTATCACAATAATGCTTACTCAGGGAAATTAGATCCTTGAAAAAATTTCAATCTAATATCAAAGAAAATCAATTATAATGGAGGCAATAGTACAAATGTAGACGCTGTTTCTAAAGTGCAGAAGACATACTTTGGCCTCAGAAAAGGCATCAAGAATACCCACCATCCATTCAAACCCACCATCCATTCAAACCCAAACCCAAATCCTTAATCTATTTACCATGGGAGAAAGGATGAATGCTGGGTTCTGCTAGAAATGTATACAGCAGAGAAAAGGAGCTAAGAACATATGGAGAAAAGTTGAAGCTATGCTGTAGAATATAAGTTATGTGGTTTGGAAAAATGAAAAATAAATTGCTGATTATCTTCACTTGGAAGCAATATTGTGCTGGTGGTAAGAAGGGAACAGAAAGGCAGGATGCCACAAAAAAAGGGACACAAAGGTGCGTGGCTCACAGCTCTGTTCTGTTCCTTAAAATAAGATGAGAGAATGTAGCTAGACTTGTTTATATTTCACACACAGACAAAAACTGCATTGCTTTTTTTCTACCCACAAAGGGGCTAATTAAGAATAAATGGTATAATTTGCTAGAACATAAATACATGTTTGAGGAAGGGGTACAGGCTGAGTGGAATTTTAATATAGTCTTACAAATTAAGCCACTACATACACTTACTAAACAAATGAGTTTTTTCCTTTTATTTATTTGTTTATTTACTTAATTTACTGAAATATCTGAGTCAGATAAAGGGCAGAAAACAGCAGGTCCTCACATCTCACTGAGAGCATGAGTACAGCTTTTACAATGACACAGCACTTGTAACTAGTGGTTGTGGTCGTAGATATTTACTTAAGCATAGGGCGTGTGCGCGCGCGCGCGCTTGTGTGTGCGCGTGCGTGTGTGTGTGTATGTGTGCGTGTGTGTGTGCGTATGTGTGTGCGTGTGTGCGTGTGTGTGCGTGTGTGTGTGTATGTGTGTGCGTGTGTGTGTGGCTCGCGTTCACATGCACACATGGGGAGGTATGCACTCGTAGAGGCTCAGAGATGGATGGTGGGGGTTTTCTCCAATACGCCACCAGATTATAGAGCACTGGGCTTAGCCTTTTCTGTGAGTGCTGAGGGCCCAAACTATGCTTGCATGACAACACTTTATCCTCAGTCCCTGAACTCTAGACTGAATTAGCATTTCCCCATGTGTGTTCCTTTTCTGTTCTAGAGCGAACCTTTGTCCCCATAGTCATTGTCACATTTGAGTTTCCTCTAACCTGTGACAGTAACTTTGGCTTTGCTGGTCTACTATAACCTTGGCATTACTGAAGGGCAGTGGGTAGATATTTTGTATATACCACATGGTAGGGATTGCCTGATGGTTCCTCCTTACTGGGCTGAATCCATGATGGGAAAGAGTCCCACAGACCCAATCTGCTTTTCTCTGTTTGCTAAAAGTCAGAACTTTCTACTGGTGTTGGCCTTGAACACCGAATAAAGGAGTGTCTGCAAGGATTTTCCACAGCAAAGTTACTGAGTGCCCTTTTGTAATTCATCACTTTTTCCTAATTCATCGAGAAGCCTGGAGACTTTAGTACATCTCTTTGTGCATTCACTGACTGGTCTAGTCTACAACCATGACTAGTGAGTGTATCCTGCTGATGCATGTAGTTTTTAAATGACATTATTGCATCTCTACAACCCAGTGGTATGATAAGCTTCAAATCATTTTTAAAAATTCAATAGTATAAAACATAAAGCACATTAGAAAAGACTTTAAAAAGAATAATCTCCAAAGAGTTGGCAGCTGTTCTCTCGAAAGAACAGCCTGCCCACAGGGTGATTATGGAATATAACATGAAGGTAAAAAAGGGAGGGAAAGCAGGATGGCTAAGATCGAGAGAGGGACAGACCTACATCAGGAAATCCGATGGCTCCTGCTCCTTCAGCTACCAGTGACCAGTATGCTAGACTGCATTGGATTGGTGGACCCTCCCTTCTGCTGCCAGAAGCTGGAAAGAGCTGACCATAGCTGGGGGCATGTGTGGACCGGATCCTGTAAGGTGCAGAAAACGGGAATGGGGTAGCAAGTTTCAGATGCTTTTCCAGGAGCCAACTCAACTCTAGGTAGAGGATTTTAGGAAGGAACCCCAACTATTTTCCTATTATCCCAGGAGTCCCTAGACAAATGGCCTGTGGACCTGCTGTGTGAGAGTCACCTGTGGAGCACAGTGAGCTGTAACCTGAATCAAAGGTGTTGGGGTAAGTGTCTTAAATTACTTTTCTATTCTCATGACAATACATCATGTCCAAGGAACCTTATAAAAGAAAGTTATTCAATTCGGCACTCATGGATCCAGAAGGTAGCAGAGTTTTTGACCATAAGGCAGTGAGCATGAACTTACAGGCAGACATGGTACTGGAGCTGCAGTAGAGAGCTTGCACTACAGTTAACACATGAGGCTGAGACAGGTGTTAATATGAATATGAGCTGGAATGCCATGTCATGGGCTGCTGGACCCTTGGAGCCAGCCCTCAATGACGCACCTCCTAGCCAGATATCAACAGGAGCCAAGCATCCAAACGTAAGAGCCTACAGAAGCCATTCTCATTCTGACCACCACAGTGAGGAAACCACATTTTTAACATGTTAGCCTGAACATTCCCTAAAATTGTAAACTACTGGGTGCTAGACCAATGAAACAACGAAAGATCATCAGCATTCTTGAAGAATGATGGCAAAGCATCTTTAATACAGCAGCCACTTTTACAATTCCAAGTCAGCTTTTTTTTACTGATAATTTCTACAGATGACTGGTTGAACCCCAGACTACTCTAAGCATTCCAGCTTCTCACACTGTCTAGCAGCAACACACTGTTCTCATCCAAGCACAGCAGTTCTGAGAACATCTGCTCTTGATCTTTGTGTCCTGAGAAAGTACTACATTATACTTGATACCATTTTAGTATACAAGTTGTTCATATTTTAATGTCTTCGTTGCCCTCTAATGTCCAAGCCCTTTGATTAACCTGAAAATATGAGGCAGAATAAACCTACATGGACGATTTTTACCCAATCATTTTGCAATGTTGAAATCTGACTTAAATAAATAATATCTATATTTCTTGTATCTAAAGAAGGTATGCGTATATTCTCTCAAATGCTGCTGATACATCAAGTGTTCATTTATAGTGGCGAATCCAGGACGATCCGAAAAAGAACTACAAGCTTTCTTGTGGTAACGCTGGAAGATATAGAGAAGGACAGCATGCCCTCTGGTAAGGATGCTCGAAGCATAACTTATTTATTACAGTCAAAATATGTTATATGCATTCATAAAATCATCATAGTGAAACTCACCACTTCTTATATGTTAATAAAAATAAAACAAAGATTAAACAGATTTTAGAGAAAGAACCAAAAATAAAAGGTGCTCATGACCTTGCAAGGTGGTATTTCAATGGGAACCACTGCTTTGTGAAAAGGAAGTCCAAGCCTGCGAGTACCATGAGCCTACAGTCAAGGACGCCTCAGTACAAATACAGTCCATGGCATCTCCTGCCCTATCAGCCACAAGAAAAATTCTTGACATGATTTGTCTGCTTGTGGCATGGATTTGTGTCAGGTAAACCACATATTAAATATCTGATTCACTAATTTCTTTCTAGATAAAATTATTTGATACAAAAATATTTATTGATACAAGCATAACTGTTTCCCACCAAGACACTTTTTTTTTTTTTTTGAGAATGTAAACTCCATAAAGTCAGATTAGAAGGATATTATCTTTGAGACGTTTTAGCACCATCAAAACCCAGATATTGCCCTGTCTGTCTTTATCAGGAAAACATGTTCCTCCAAGGTGAACTATCTCCAAAACAATAATACAAGTCTTTATATTAGGGATATGCTTTTGTCACATGTACCAGGGGACAAGATATCATTGGAACACAAGGCATTTTTATTTTCAATATTAAAACATTTTCCCAACCAAGGTACTGGGGACCAATTACTGGAAACCAAGCAGCAAACTGGGTGAAAAGGCTCTACTGTACATAATTTTAAAAACATGCTTCATTTTAAGCACAAACTTCCCCACTAACAATTCTTAGCAGTGCAGCATGGTGGTTAGGAAGGACCTTTAAGGTCAGACCCCAAACCCCAGTTCCTAGAGGAACAGGACAAATCACTTAACATCAGTAAGTTCATCATGCCTGTAAACAAGGACCATATGACAATTACTCAGATGGTTTGGAGAGAAAATAAGAGTACACGAAAAACACTCTAAGTTACTCAAGACAAAGTCGGCCCCCAATCAGAATACCGTAAAGGACAAAAGTCTTCTAGTAAAGCAGGCACCAAGTCGAGGAGGCTTACATTCCTTTGTCACACCATAAGGAGACAGGAAGTCTGATGACAAGGCCTGGGTAGTGCTGGGAATGTGGATGGCTATGTTACTAACTAGCCCAGGGAGAAAAAAAAGCAAGCTTACTGTGGTTCTCCATGCTGTAATGACAGCCCTCATGAAGATGTAGATAGGAGGACTGTGAGTTCAAAGCCTGCCTGGGCTACAGGCTGATTGAGACCTTGCCTCAAAATACATATACACACACATACATACACACATACTCACTCCTCCCTAATAACTTTTCAGCTTATCACCAAACAAAATGCAATTGACTCATTAAACAGCCAAGTACTTTAATCTGTTTATTTTTACTGTGCATTATGAATCTCTAAGGAATTCTATCCATCATGATTCCACAGTTGGCTCATGGATCTTTTATTTTGAAGCCTCTTCATAAGCAAAATCCCATAGACTGGTCTATTTAAAAAAATGCTAGTTTAAAGAAAGTTCACCAATACTTTAAAAATGCAACTTCTTAAAAGCAATATTTTCTTATGGGCTTAGAAGTAATATCCAAATGTTAAGGAATAAGAAGTTGGCAATGCTAAAAAATTATAAAGTTGATGCATGAAGACTATTATTTTTTATCAAGTATAATAAAGATCAAGGCATTACACTGATTTTTGAATATTTTTATTTTATGTGTACAAGTCTTTTGCCTGTGTGTATATGTCTATGTACCACATAGAATGGGAGTTAGAAACCCTGGAACAGAAGTTATATCAGTTGTGAGTCACCAGGAAGGGTACTGGGAAGTGAACCCAGATCCTGTGGAAGAGCATCTAGTGCTATTAACCACTGAGCTATCTCTCCAAACCCTACCCTGAATTTTAAATATAATATCAAGCAGCATTTTTTTTAAATTTAAAAGTATTTTTAACTTTATGTAAGTGCATATGTGTGTGTGCACACACATAATATGTGCACATAAATAAAGGTGTTAGCAGAGACCAGAGAGTGTTGGATAATCTGGAACTGGAGTTATAGGCATTTTGTGAGGTTCTTGATGTGGGTACGAGGAACCCAATTCAAGTCTTCTGCAACAATATCAGAGATTCTTAACTGCCAAATGATCTGTCTAGCACCTAAAACTTCATTTTAAAAATGTGTGTGTGTGTGTGTGTGTGTAGGTCCCAGTGCATCAAATCCCTTGAACCTTCAGTGTTTGGGATACCCAACATGGAAGCTGGGATCTGATCTGAACTCTGGTTCTCATGCTTGAAGAACATTTATTTGTTCTCTGTGTCATTTATTTAGCTGGGATCAAATCCCATTAAGGCAGCTGTTGCTCTACCTAACCCGATCTTCCCGAGCTCTCTGCTAAGCTGTATAAACGGCCACCATTCTTTCTTCTTTCCTGATTCCCTGTCTCTGGGATTCTAGTAGGAAGAGCTGGAATCTACGTCTCCACAGCTCTTGTCTGGGTTGGGCTAGTAACTCATGTGGCCATACCAAGATGCTAGTTCAAACCAGAGTAGAATACAACATGCTAGTCACATGAAACTTTAGTGCACTTAGCAGAAGACAGCCCAGCTGAGACCAGCCCAAGGGGGTTGGAGAGTTAAAGGTGAATACATGGTAGCTATTTTAGGTCAGTATTTGGGTGAGATGGTCATACCCAAAAGTTAACAATTCATGCCCTTCCCTATGCTCTCAAGAACAACACATGGCAGTGAACCAACAGCATGCTTCTACAGGCCCTTAGGCACCCTGTCAGGGTCTGAGCATGAAACATGCCCACAGGCTCCTGCTTTCCTTGTTCACTCCTTAGTTAGTGTTGCTTCTTAGGGAAGCTGGGAACCCACAGGAGGACCTAGTTGACAGAAGTAGCTCACTGAGAGCTAGGTGAAGTGGAACTTTCTGGTTCCTTTGGAAAGTCATTTCTGTCAAATGATGTTTTGCTGGGACATACAGGTGAAAGAATGTTTTCCCTGAAGCAGACATAGGTGAAAGGACGCGTGATGTTTAGAAGTGATATGAATATGACCCCACAGACAGTATGCTTTCTTTCCTACACATCGCTATTCTTCACTGAAGACACACATGTATTGGTTTGCCTTACACTGTGGTGCAGACTTAGATTGTGGTGACCTCATAGAGAGAAACTCGCCAAGGAACTTTTCCTGAGGTTCCTGTGGGTTCTTGTGCTTTTGCGGACTCTGGCTGAGAGCAGACTCTCGAGATTTCTGGATTGAACTGCCGTTGCTGATTCCTGAGTGGTGACTGCTGAATGGACTGCACTGCTGATGCTGATTGGTGTTGGTGTTTTGCTAGAGGACTGGACTGCTGAGAACAAAGATTGGAATATTCCCAAAGAACAATTTCTAAACAGTTCCACAACCCCCATTTCCTACTAACCTTTCTTTTCCACTACTTCTGGTGGGTGGTGGGCTAGAGTGGAGGTTGAACCCTTATTAAAGTTGTTGTGAAAAATATATGCTTATAGCCAGGTTCTGAAGGCTAGACCCAGATCCCTAGCTCTATCATCACACTGCTTTTTTGGTCTGTCACAATGTTAACAGCTCTGACATCATGTTCTCACCACTATGGATTAAGAGGACCCACCTGCTTTCCTTACTATGATGCGCTGAAAGCCCAAATTCTGAGGCAAGATACAAAAGTAACAAATACACACATTATTCTATTCCTTTTATATCAAGAGCACTGAACAAAACACAGGACACATAATACTGAAACAGTATCACAACGACATCATCAAATCTGAATTGTAGTTCAATTTTTAATCTTATTCAAAACACAGTAAACCAGAAACAGATCTAATTGAAATAAAATGTGATGCCAAAGACTGCACCTACCAGTTCCCTACAATTCCTCAAAACTAGTTAAGACCGTGTTCAATTCTAGTAACAGCAGAGTCAAGAGTTGAAGAGGCAAAAAACAGTTTAAAGCAAGCAAGATTATTTGATTTCCCATGTAATATGAAGTCTGAATACTGGAAACCCAGGGCTACTGTACTTATCTAAGTATATAATCAGTTAACTAGGTCTTTGCTTCTCTGCTAGCCTCCTTTGGCATTTAGTCTTTTCAGGGCCAGAGGATGGCTATTGTGCTCAGTTTTTTTTTTTTCTCCCTCTTCCATATTGTCAGGAAGAAGGGGAAAGGGGGGAAGTGGAGGCCATTTTCAGGATTATAAACCATGCACCATCTTTGCTGGAAAGAAGCTCAGGAATTGAGACACTTCAACAATGTGCCAATGGCCAATATGGCTTCAAATTCTTGGTGTATCAGATACAATATTCTGTTTCTAAAAGGTGCCCTGGAATGCGCTGGGCTGTATAAACAGAGTCTCACTTTCATATTAAAACGAGGTGTGGTCCTATCAGAAGTACTTCCTATGTAGTCCCGCCATTGGCAGAGAGCCTGGTTTTTCTTGTGGTGGAGAGAGGACCTCAACCATACCACCATTCCTCCACCAATGCCAGGGTCCCTAGATAATACAAGGAGCCCGAATTTCCACTACATTATCACTGTAAGCCTGTGCCTGTGCCCACCTCTACATTGAGAAAGCCTCAACTGCCTTTTGCCCCGTCTGTGCATGGAGCTCAGAGGCTGGGCATTCTTTCTCAGAATGGTAGGCTTCTGTTCACAGGCATTTGTGAATACCTGAAGTATATCCTCATTGTTTTCGGTCCTATTCAGTTCCAGTCTGTACCACTGGTGATCAGTAACTAATGACTACCTTTAGCCCTTTCCATTGCTTTCAAAATCTTAGTATATTCTATAGTGAAGACAAATGAAGGCTCCCTCTGTGGGACAAACTCACCAGTGTTCCACTACATCTCTTTCCTCCTCAATAATCCTGATTTCAAGCTGGTAATGACATCAGCCAAACTAAACTCGCAAGCTTCCCTGCACCAGGTAGGACTGTCGGGTGGGACTTGCAGCCTAGCTGCTTTTAAAAGGAACTCGCCTCACGTGGCAGAAAACTCACTCAGATCTTCTCTCTCCTCCCAAAGCCCTTTCTTCAGTTTCCAGTGTAGACTTGGGGGTTAGTGCCTTAAGAGCCATCTTGGCCTACAAACCGACCTTGCGAGGAAAGTGTGTGGGAGAGCAGGAGTCAACATGCAGGTCCAGAGCTCTCAGGACACCGAGGCTACAAGTCAGCCTGCAGATGCCTCAAATTTAGAATTTTATAGAACAAATGAAAAATACATCTTTTTTTTCCCCGATTGAAAGCACTCTACTTTTATGAAATGTGAAGTCAAACTAATCAAGGCCAGACTTTCTCTAAGCCCCAAGGTGCTTGCTTCTCACACACCCATGGGTAGCTTCAATAGAACACGTGAAGACACTCATGAAGTGCCTTGCTCCTGGCAGCAACTTCCTTCCTACTTAGCCTTCCACGTCCGTCTCCTTCTGCCTGTTTCCTGTCTCAGCAAAGAGCAGGGAGAATTACAAAAGGAAATTACAGCTATGCTTAAATCTAGCTTTCAATCTTACAAGCTTTAAAAAGACACATTCCATGAAAGTCTCCCTGTCTCTGGGGTACCATGGCAAAATTAATAAACTGCTCTTGTAATTACCCTCTGAGTCCATCTTTACTGTTATTCACAGAACAAACAGGAATATTCAGGCTTTTTCTAGAACTTCTAACTTTATTCCAGGAGCGTTAGAAACTCTGCTAATTAGAGTCTTGTGTTCTGTTTTCCTTGAATTACATTTTCTAATTAAAACAGTAATCCTAGGTTCACTGATAGCCTTGGTACTACACAAGGATAACCCCAGCTAAATTACCCTATACCTCAGTTTCTTCATCTGGACCAACTGACATCTGCAACAAAAAAATATATAACTGCCACTGTGCTGGCTAGTCTAACACCTACTTGACACAAGCTAGAGTTATCAGATAGGAGGGAACCTATGGAGAAAATGCTTCCATAAGATCCAGCTGTACGATATTTTCTTAATTATTGATGGGGGAGTGCCTGCCCATTGTGGGTGGGGCCACCCCTGGTCTGGAGATACCGGGTTTTATAAGAAACCAGCCTGAACAAGCCAAGGGGAGAAGGCCAGTAAGCAGCACACCTCCATGGTCTCTGTATCAGCTTCTGCCTTCAGGTTCCTGTCCTGTTTGAGTTCCTGTCCTGACTTTCTTGATGGCGAACAGTACTGTGGAAGTATAAGCCAAATAAACCCTTTCCTCCCCAACTGCTCTTCAGTCATGGTGTTTCTTTCACAGCAGCAATAGAAACCCTAAGACAGTCACCTATGTTTTCTTTTTTAGAACCTATGGTTCTATAAGCACTGAAAGTCTGTGCCAGGCATAATGCCAGGAATTTGGCACACTATGGTGATGTGGCTCCATTTTCATAGAGTTTATGACAAAATTAAAAATCCAATAAATAAATGTATAATTAGTTAAGCACTGTTGGTCTATTGGCTCACTAAATGGAGGCTTCCACTACTTGGAAGTGGTTTGTCTAATGAGCTTTCAAAGCCCCATATTTCTCTGGTATGGAACCCTTCACATTCAGATCCTGGCTCAGCTATAGTTTTATTTTGTTTAATTTTGAGTGAAACAATTCAAGGAGTACTTCCGAGTTCTCTCCTCATAAAAAAGTTTGTTCTGACTTCTTTCAGCAGTAAGAGATCTACTAGGCTTGTGAAATGAGGACTATGAGGAAAGAAAACAGAAGCTGCAAATTAGTTTGAATAATACTAGAATAGTGTGTGAAACACACACACACACACACACACACACACACACAGGCAAGCGAGTAGATTGAGATTCTGAAAGCAACAGTCGTGACCCTTTGAGGATAAAGTTTTCTTCTTAGTAGCTACCTATACCTATAACAAAGTCTTAGAATGAGCCTGCTAATTTATTTATTTATTTATTTATTTATTTTCTTATGAAGAACACTTAATTCGGGATGTTTTACATGTTCAGAGATTCAGTCCAGTATAATCAAGGCAAAAACATGGCAGCATCTGTGCATGCATGGTAAGGAGGAGCTGAGAATCCTACATCTTTATCTTAAAGCTGCTAATGGAAGACTAAATTCCAGGCAGCTAGGGTGAAGATCTTGTAGCCCCCACACACAGTGACATATCTATTCCAGGGCCACATCTTCTAGCAGTGCCCCTCACTGGGCTGAGCATATACAAACCATAACATTCCATTCCCTGGCCCCCATAGGCTTGGTCAAACATTCGAATCTATGGAGGCCATACTTAAACATAGCATAATGCAAAATACATTTTGTCCAACTTCCACAGTCCCCATAGTCCATAGCAGTCTCAACAATGTCAAAAGTCCAAAGTAGAAATTCTTTTCTGAGATTCAGCCAATGGATCAACTGTAATTCCCAATGCGAGGCAGGGAACCAGCTGGGTAATCTCCACACTCTGCATCTCCACGGCTGATGTCAAAGCAGTTTTCAGATCTCCCACTCCTTTTTCATCTGTATTGCCTGCAACAAACTACTTTCTCCTGGCCTCTTCCACTCCTTGTCTGCAGCTTTCCTCAGCAGTTATCCACCCGCTCTGGCATTTTTAATATCTTGGGGGCTCTATGTCAACTTTAACTTCATAGCGTCTTAGTTTTCTTCTTAGTAGCTACCTATACCTATAACAAAGTCTTAGTATGAGCCTACTAATTTTTAAAAGGCAAACCGCAATGTATGTATGCACTGTCAGAAAGGACTACTCTGGAAGTCTTACCATGCAAGAAAGTTGTCTAGATAGTATAGAGTGGGCCAGAAAAAGATGGCTCTGGGTAAAGTCACTTGCCACCAAGCCTGACAACCTGAGTTCAATCCCTAGGGCTCACACTGGGAAAGGAGAGAACCAACTCCTGAGAGCTATCCTAAGATCTCTGCTGTGAAGAGAGCACCCTGACATGATGCACATAAATGAAACAGCACTGAGAAACTGCTCCCGTATCCCATGATGCCAATAGAAGGATTTCCTATTTTCTGCTTGTTGCTTCCTTGTGAGAACAGCATCACTTGTTTCCACTCACCTTTCAGCCTGGAAATCACACACCTGAGACCTTTCTGCTCTTGCTGTGGTTATGTGTCTCACTGTTTCTCTACAAGGATGAGACAAAGCAATTTCACAGTTATCAGAAGGGTTAGCAAGAGAATTTACCAGTATGTATTGCAAGACCTGGAGAGTAACTCTTAAATTACTGTGTGTTGCCAGCATGGGCACCTCTCATTCTCTTGAGGGCTCTGTGATCCAGCAGTCACTCTTGAAGTCACAGGTCTTCCTTGGGAAGTGTTCAGCGAGGCAATACAGCATGCGTATTTAACCACACACACCAGATAGCTTCATAAAGAAGCTGTCATACTGAGACTGCTTGCACATCTCAGCCTGAACACCAGAGTACCCTAGCCAGTCTCTTCTCCCCTCCCATGAACAGGACCCCTGTAAATCTAACAACTGGATTGATTCTCCTGTGTTTGCTCAGCACAAGTGCTGGTGTAAGCCTTTGCAGATGTTGTCAAAGTGAAACGGGGCATAGAAAGCTTCAAATAATAATTTTGATTATTCTTTTTGTTTTTTTTTAATGTATATAGATGTTTTGTGCATATCTGTTTGTAGGTATAAGTTCCTCTGGAACTGGAATAACAGTTGTGAGCTGCCATGTGGGTGCTGGTAGTTGAGCCAGGGTCCTCTGGAATAACAGCCAGTACTCAATCTCTTAGCCATCTCTCCAGCCCCTCAAATGATAATTCTTAGTTAAAGATCTATCTAACTTGCAGCTAAGAATAGCTATAAATGTGGCATAACAAAATCATGAACTTATGTAAGATGTTATGAGCAATTTGCAGATGGGCTAATATTGACCAGGACAAGAGATTTATAGGTTGATGACGTGCAGAAAAGCCAATAGGTGCAAACAAGTTGCTGATTCTAGTCACAAACATGTCTGGCTTCCAGTTTTTACAGTCCAGCTAGTCTTCAAGAGTGCTATATATGCAAATGCCCTGGAAAATAGCAAGCTTTGTCACCCAACTTGGTATTCCTCAGCTTTGTCATAACATCCATTTGAACAACTGAAAATATGATTGCAATGACCACAGAAAAACACAAGACAACAGAACACAAACTCTGAGGACGTTAAAGAGCAAAAGACCTCCGAGCTCATTTGCCTGGAATCTAGGCTGAGAAGCTATGAGTGAATCCACTAGGCACTCCCTAAAGCCTTCTATAAGACATAGCAAAGAATGGGGAAAGAATAATACTCTTAAGCCAAGGGAGGCCAAGAGGACCTCTGAGAGGGATGAAAGACTACTGAGGAGAGTGGAGAGGGCCAGCCAAAGCTCACCATTACCCACTTTCACCCAGAACATGACATCCCACTATCAGATGGTGACTATCAAATGGTCTTAACAGACAGAGCCGTTCTCCAGAAGCCTATTTCAATAGCTCATTCTGATCCAGATACTCCTCTAATGGAGAATTTCTGAAAATTGAGTAAACCTTTGTGTTCTTTCACAGACATAGAAGAGCTGGTGGCTCTGCTCCTTCACACCAGCTGGGCAGCTCTTGCAATTGACTGAAATTTCATTTGCTTACAATAAATACCTTTCCAATCCCCCAGCAAATAGGCAGGGCTCCTAAAGGGTGAAAGCCTCATAACCAAACTGTGCACTTCCTGATAAGGGAATAAGATGGGGAAGTGCAAACTGATCTTTGTGGACTTACACACTGTAGGCTTAATGAGGAGCTGCTCCAGGATTTAGAGCAGCAAAGCCTGTGGAGCTTCAAAAGATGATGTCATCACATGCCTCCATGTCCCCTTCAAAGGTGACACGAACAGCATCATTTGAGTAAAGCACATCTACTTATTACGAGCCACCTCTTACCCTTTGAATGTGCACATTTCATAGCTATATTCAATAAAGACTTAGGACCTTTACTTAACACTGTTATTTAACACAGTATTGGAACAGATGCTGGCACAAGCACAGAGTCATCCTTTGCAAACCAACTCTGTCACTGGCATTGTTGATGTATGTTAAGAGGTCAAACTAGGAGAAAAGCTATAAAATCCAACCAAAGCAACATAAAAAAGGATTTTTATTGTTTTCTAAATAAATTTTACCTAAGTGAAACCATTTAAAGGAAATGGCTCAGTGATTAGGAACACTGACTATCCTTCTAGAGGTCCCACGCTAGTTAATTTCCCAGCACTCACATGGTGTCTCAAAGCAGCTCCAGTCTCGGAGACCTGATGTCTTCTTTTGGCTTTTGAGGGCATTACACATATCTGATACACAGACATCCATGCAGGCAAAACACTACATAAATTAACACAAAAAAACCTTCCTGATTGGCTGGAGTACGGCTCAGTAGTATGTTGTATATCTAGCAAAACAGAAGCACATGCACATAACCATCCCTGAAACATGCACACTTCTATTTCACCCATATTCAAACTCCCTCATTTTTAGCACAGATATACTGCCAGTGAACATATGTGCAAATGGGATCCTTGGTTATTTGCTACAAAAGGTATAAATAAGAACCATTTGTAGCATGGTCTTTCAATATAATAAATGCTGATGCAGAACTTACATCTCTAAAGATGTCTGGATCAACACTGATGCACACAAGATTGGTGTACCATTATCAGTTCATCATAGAGCTAATATTGAAAAAGCGCAATGACAGAGGACAGCTAAAACAAGATCATTCCCATCTAGGTGATGAGAGGGTTGTTTAGGGGATTTTGTTTTCCCTGAAGGGGGTCAAAGAGAGAGGAACTGTTTAAATTCACGCAGTTTGAGTCCTTGGTGAGCAGATCTATAAGTAAGCATTGTTACACAGTGGTTATGATGTTCTAAATGGTGCTAGGTCTCCTCACAAACAAAACTCTACAGTGAGCACTAATGCAGCCAGAATTAAGTTTTAAAAGGTAGGCTCAGGTTAAACTGAAGCTATGAATAACGTTAAAGTCTTTAGTTATTCTTGGTGTCTCTGAAATTCTTTTGCCACCTGTTAAGTGGGTCAAAGTTCACTCTTCATTTGCTCAAATATTTACAGACACTCAACTTCTGCTGTGTAAATTACCAGTAGTGCTGAAAGAGATTTTTTTTTTATTTTACAGTAGTCATAATGCCAATGCTTACAGTAGTCATAATGCCAATGCTTACAACCTCCTGGAATGTAACATTCAAATGAAGAATCCCAAGAATGGGACACTGACAATTTCTCCTTTACAAATGAATAGAAGTCAAATCTACCAGGAACCAAGAGAGGCTTTGGACTCCTCAACACCCACCTTTTCCTTCACTTGACTTCGTGTTAAAACTACAGTAAGTAAGCACGGTCAAGGTGCCTTCTTCATTTCCCTGTCACGAGTAGTGTGCTTAAACTTAGCCAAGGTTACACACTTGATAGCTCACAAAAATGAACAAAATCAGTTCAGCTCCTAATACTGCAGGTCTAAGGCTAGAAGGCTGTATCACTCATAATTTATAGTTCCTCCAGTTCAGAGCAATATATGATACCCTGCTGAGTTCCTGGCAAATTCATACTTTTAACTATGGAGGTCTTATATTTATTTTTTAACATCCAAGCAAATTACTCAAGGGAGATGGTCTATCAAGTTTTAATTTCCCTTCAGGAATGTAAGCACAAATCCAGATGTTAATAATAACTATGTGATATTTTTTTCTTAGTGCTTATCAATGTGTATTAAATTACACAGGTGAATAGAAAAGTCAGTCTTAATTTAAGGGTTAAAAATCACAGATATGAAATGAAGAAAGATTTTAAAAGTAGCAAAGAGATCACCTATCCATTTCAAAGATGTGTTTATCTTTTTGTATTTCAAAGGAAAGACCTTTTGAAAGACATGGCATAGAAATATGCATGTGAATAGAGGCACATTGAAAAGTCTTAGCTTTCAGACATAATAGCGCTCTCAGAAAGCACTGTGCAGGATCTGGAAGCTCCACAGTGCATTTCATATGCTGCCAAGTACACTAAGGGCCCTTTGGTATCACTTCAGTCCAGCCTTGGTCCAGGCTCCTTAACATTTTCCTGATTGATGATCCCAAACGTGACCACCACCTAACAGTCTCACTCTTCACTGTAGACATGCATTCATTCATATTGTACTGAATTCACCGGAATGTGCCACATCTCTCTCTTAAAAAAAAAAAAAAAAAAAAGATGGGCAGGATAGGGAAGGGGAAATAATTACAAAGGATCCAGGGTGGCAAGAATGGGGAAAGAAAGATAATTATGGAGGACACAATATGCAAGACAGATAGTCTAGAAATATTCATGAAAATCTGTCTTTGAAAATGGTGGGGATGTGGTAGCCAATCTTTCCCATATGACTTCTGAGAAATGTTCTTAGAAGGAGCCCACAAAAGGGTGATAACAAAATGCATCTCGTCAAATGATCTTTCATTCTGGCATGAAGTTATTCTCTCGCATCTTCCATGTGGGCTGAAACGCTCCTTCCAAGGCCTGTCTCATTTACTATATCTTAATTATACTATGCATTCTGCTGACAGAGGATCCAAGACCTTTCAAGCAAGGCTTGTAAGCAAGAATGCATCCATCCACAAGGGACAAAGCCTGCTGCATTGTGAGTCCCCACAAAAGCAGACTCCAGGGACTTGGGGAGGAGCTGAGGTTTACAAAGAATAGCTCACAGGCCCCACAGGGAAGGGGCTCTTGTGAAAACCTGTGGCATGAACACACTCTCAGGGAAGAGACTTGATGTGTACTTTTGAAAAAGATAAATATAGGCTATAAATGGAACCTGGGGTAAACACTGTGAATTTGGTCCTAAAAATGGTTTCTCCTGCTAGCACACATTTGCAGAAATCACAGAGCAAAAGGAAGTGTGCAACAATGAGGCTGCGCTTGAATCTCAGTTTATTGCTCAGTGCGACCCAAATGTGCCCAGACCAAATCCATCAGCAGGCAGACAGAAATGGTTCTGTGCTAGGCTGACTTTCAACGGGCATTCACATTGCCTGGTGAAAGCCCCTTCCAACTAGAAGCCAACTTATTAAGAAATTGTTTGTCATCTTAGATTGAATTGATCATTTGTTTCCCGAATTCTTTTTCTCATCATTTACTCATTACACGCCTCCTCCTGATGGAAGGAGACATTTATTAGCTTCTGCATTTATTGCATTGGCAAACAGAAACATTCTGCTGCATTTCCTGGGGGTTCACTCATTTATCTATTGGGTAAGAGACTGGAGTTTTCTATAGCGCAGAAAAATTAAAATATCAGTCAGTTTGACAGCAGGAAAATGAGGGTCCCTGCAACAAGATGCTTGCTTAAGCTTTGGTTCAGTGAGGAGGTACAATATAATTTCACCAAGCTACCATTTCATATGTAACTAACACTGTGGCTATTAGCTGACAAACAAGCACTCAAACATGCAGCTTACATACAACACTATAAAGCTCTCAGAAGCAATGCTAACTGATCCTTTAAATGGGAAATACTTCATGATGCTCTTAGATATCCATGCTGAGAGAAAAAGAAAAGGAAAGAGGAGAGATAGATAGGCAGGCAGGCAGACACACCCACATGCATGCACACGCGCGCGAACACACACACACACACACACACACACACACACACACATACACACAGAAGGGGTGGGGTAGGTAGGTCTCAGCAAATCTATTAATCTAGATTAAATTTTAGGTTATAAGAAACCTTGTATGTCACTGAGTCCTTCTACAGAAATCTTTTCTGCAGCATGTCTCATAAGACATCATTCACATTTGCTGAAACAGTCATGAGAAAACTAGCATACTTCCAAGTGTAGCCTAATGGGGGTTGACTTCCTATACATGGAGTGACTAGTGTGACCAAGGCAAGCTATCTAATCCATGGTATTTGGAAATATGAACACATTATTGAATGGTGAAATCAAATAATACACACATCTCCTCACAGAAATACTATTTCTCTTATAGTATCTCCATTTCCTTTTCCCTCCTTTCCCATGGCTTCGCTTTCCCTGAATCTACTTTAATTCTTCATCCTTCATTTTTGACAAAACACAGATACAGTGATTCAGTGGTGTACTCTGCCGCGGCTATAAACCATGAACACAAGTCTGCAGCAGTTGGTCTATGCCAGCCCTGGCCCGGTCATCCAATCCTTTATTCTCACCCTAACTTTCTGGGGTCAGTCCTCAGATCAACAAAGCACGAGTATGCACTTCCGTGCCAGGCAAACTCAATGTCTAATCTTTTACATTCAAGATAACTGTACAGTAGAAAGTCCAGCCTTAAACCAAAGCTGGCAGTGGTGGTGCAAACTTGCAAACCCAGCTCTCAGGAGGTTCAAATGCTCAAGGGCAACCTAGCCTACTCCAAGATACTTTCCAAAGAAACAAAACAAACAACAATGTTCATTCTTCCCGATACAATAGTGCTTAATATACTCTTGTCTCAGCAAATCATTCTGAGAATTTAAGAGTAAGTGCTAATAATAAATCAGCCTCTTCAGTCGAATCTTTCCACAAGTGTTCATTCAGTTCACCCAACCTTCATTTATTCATTTTCCCCAAACAGCCTTACCTCTGATCTGAGAGCACGTGTGGTGTGTGTTGGGTATCAAGCTGTCTGTGTACTGATAACCAGACGCCAATGCTGATAAGTTCAAGTACACCTGGAGCCCTTGGTTTCCCCATAAGGCCTCCATTATCATGGATGTCTTCTTACACAGGCACCAGCAGCTCAGCAGGCTGGGAAACTCCAGGAAAACACCCCAAAGATTAATTCATCGTCTGTTCTGGACACAGTGTCACAAGAAAGCTAGAGGATGCCCCTCCTACCCTGTGAACCAAAATTATTCAGATGCTAAGGTACCACTGACATATTATTTTAACATAACTAGCCAGGATAAAAAGCAACATGTGTTCTTTGGAGATAGTTCACAGGTTCACAGTTCCTACAGATTCCATTCTATAACACAGGAAGCCAAGACTGTTCAATTTACTTCCCACACTTATTTTATCCAAGTAGAAATGTTTCTGAATATGGCCTTATTTGATAATTCTTTCAAACACTTTACCTTCTGTAAAGCACTGCAGGAAAAGGAAAGCAAAAGAATCCATTCTTTATGGCCTGTTCTCCATTAATGCAAAAATTACCTGGAGTGCTAGCTGTATTACTAGTAATATTTCAGATCCACTGATAAAAGTTCCGGGACCAGGCACTACAGTGAGATCTATCTATCCGTGCACCCATCTATTCATGCACCCATCTATCCACGCACCCATTCATCTAGTCTATCTGAGACAGTCTTATGTATGCCACAGCTGAAATTCTCTATGCAGCCCAGGCAAGTAGGTCTCAGTCTCCTGAGTACTAGGCCTACAGATATACACCAAACACACCCATTTTCTATGCTGTCATGCTGGCACTATGATCCCTAGTCTCTGGATGAGGAAATCAAGAACAGACAAGTTACTTTTCAATTTTATTTTAGATTTATGTCTAAGATGTTCAGAATAAAATAATTTTATTAATTAAAATACTATGGGATGGCTTTTGCACACATTTTTCAATTTTTATAAAAGGTGTGGGGATGGGCATAGAGAAGGGGAAGAGGTTAACCTCCAAACAAAGACGTGGTTGGCAAGTCAATAAATGATTTTTAAAGCACAACAATCCTAAAGGTGAAGATGTATTTTTACTGTCTACAAATTAAACAGAAGTGAATGCATAGGCCAAACAAGGCCAGTGATGAAATTAAGACAAGTAGAGACTGCTTGGTAAAGATGCTGTTAACACCTTTTGCTCCCTCCTCCTTACTCACATATCCCTCACACAATGGAACCTCTGCTAGACTATTGTTTCTCCCCAAATAACTCACCAACTCCAGATCTTTGCTTACGGTTCACTTTTTTTCGGAGGGTGGGGAGGCGCATTTATCTCTAAGAGAACTGTTGCAGTGACTGGCTGTAAACTGCTCTGTGGTTTTATAGACTTGACTAGACAAGAACCCAACAATTTCATGGGCATCATTAGCTAGCTATTATAGAAACTCCAAATTTAAAGTGATAAAAATGTGATTTATGGGCAAATAGTCATTACCTATCCAATAAGCAGGTCTGTTATTTGTACTTTCTCAGACTCAGTTACCAACTTCAACCTTTAACCATTTGTGTACGTCTCAAACAGACCTTCTCCACCCATAGCCACACACTGGCCACTTCAGATCTGTGGATGCTCTTAGAGGGACATCTGCTTAGGAGAGAAATGGTAAGGGTCATTCATGAAATGTTTGTGTGTTGGGGTGTGCTGCTTAGTCAGGGATCAAATGAGCGAGCCAAGATGCCACACCTGTGAAGAGGCTTCCTGGGTCCCTGACATCACCGCATTCCCTTTATATTGCTCCACAGTCATTTGCTACTCTCACATATACTTCACTCTCTCTGCACAAAGTGCCAGGTTGGCTTTTCAAACGCAGTACATTACACTGTGTCTTTCCTAATCCCCAGGTTGTTGATCTTTCATGGGAACATGAAATCAAAGATTTTCCACATCTCCTTTTGTGTCTAATGCAACTCCGTTTACAAGTTTTTCTTCAGCCTGAACACTGTAAAGGATCAGAATATGGGCCTGATCTGAGGTTTCAAATCCTGGCTCTGCCACTTACCTTTCCTGAGGAAGGACCTAGTCAGTACATGGCATTCCCATGCCACACTCCCTCTATCTATGAAATGAGAATACTGCCCTGGGCAGTTGGAAAGGTTATGTGAAATACCACAGTACTGCAGTACTGGCAAACGGTAAGCTCACAATAAATGTTATTCCCTATTTCAAACAGTGGGGAAGGATTATCAATGTTGATTTGGGTTTGAGGAAAGACACAGGGAAAACCATGGTGAGTTTTTACTTGATAAAGAATTAAAAAGAGAAAAGAAAAGGAAAAAAAAACCCTCAATATGACTTCAATATCATTTAACCTGACTCACTGGGCTTATTTTCTATTCCTCTAAAAGAGAAGGGATTAGAATCAGTCTTGAAATGAGATCTGCTAACCAAGTACAGAGCAGACTGAGCAGCGATCTGCTGGGCCTGGCGAGACAGCTATTGTGCCTGGAGAGCAAGCCTGGCACTTTGTGCCAAGTGTGTGGAGCGACAGATACACAAGAGCAGCAAATGCCCTACGGGGAGCAAGGTAAAGGAACGGGGCAGCCTGTGACAAGAGGACCTGGGACTTGTCTTCACAGGTGTGGCATCTTGGCTTGCTCATTTGGTCCCAGAATAAGCAGCACACCCCAACACACATTTCACTAACAACTTAACTATTTTTCTTTCCAGAACTTACTACCAACTCAACATAAAATATGCATACTGTACACTGTCTTTGCATTAACCTTTTGCCAACTCTATGAAAGAAGAAGTTTGTGTCTCTGTTCTATTCCCAGAGCCTAAAACAGACCCTGCTGCAGTGGTAGTTATAAAAGAAAAATTCTATAAATGAATGTAATGAGACTGCTGAAAAGCTAGTTCCTGGTGACAAAGCAAACTGAAAAACAAAACAAAACTAAATAAAACAGAAACATGACATATTGACAAATGTCCTAAATTGTTAGAAACAACAGTATTGTAGATTAATTAAAAAAAAAAATCAAGTCAAAAACTGTTAAAAGTAATGATTTCTTCTAGAGTATAGAACAATGAAACGCAAATTATTTGTAAGTAACCTTGAAAGAGACCAAGAAGTTAGACAATATGTGATCCTGGAATCAAAACAGCTTATGGAGCAACATAGAAGGTTGGTTTAAGAAAGGACAGTATGTGATTTCCATTTTGTTACCTGAAAAGAGAGAACAACTATCTCTCTTGCACGTGCATCACACACACATACACACACACACACACACACACACACACACACACACACTTAAATACAGCTACTACTACCAAAAATTTAATAAAGCCACCATCTAATTATTTTTCAAAATACTATGAACATACAACTTCCTATATTGGGGTGAATTACTGATAAGTATAAGGCAGAAAGACTACTGACAGTACCTTGATGCTCTGCTGTCTGGATAAACTTTTTAAAAAGTAATTTTCTCAAAGGACAAAAATCATTTTCTTTAGATAATGGGGAATCCAGAAAATATGCTATATAAAATGTGTGACAGTAAATTTTTTTTAACTGTGCTGTGATTTTCCAGGTGGTGAATTTAGGGAGGATTTTACAACATTTTATACTACAGGAAAATATGAGAAAAAACAATTTAAAATGGTTACATATATCCCTGTCCTGACTTCACCAAGTAATAAAATAAAAAGACCTTCACCCACACTGAGAAACTGGCTTTAATCTTTTACTTCCAATGTAACAAATGTATCCTGCAGTACACTTTACATCATGTGATTAAGAGCACAAGATCCACAGAAATGAAAGATTGCTGCACAGGTCTACTCTAGAGTTGATTTGTATTCCCCATTTGGAAAGAGCAAAATCAACAGGACACTGTGGGGAAACGATAAAAATGAATTCAGCTTTCATGCAGAAGCTGCAAAAGGTTTGTGCAGAAATATTTAATATTTAGATGACCATAGTACAAAGGGTTTGTTTCACAGACTGGAATACTCCACCATTCAATTATTTTCCTTTCTCTCATTTAAAGTGTGTCAATGTTTTGCCTGCATGTACACATGTGTACCATGTATACACTGTACCTCGGAAGGACAGAAAGATGGCATTGGGTACCCTGGAACTGGAGTTACAGGTGGTTGTAGACCATGAAGTGTATGCTGGGAGCTGAACCTGTGTATTCTGTAAAAGCAGTCACATCTCTCGAGCCCCTCCTCATTTAATAATAATTCCCTAATCTCACAATGCCTCTGTGATATTTTTAACTGTTTTGCTTTCCTGAATTTGTCATCAAAATTTGAGGTCCTTAGTTCAAATAATGAAAAGAAAGTTGGCGATTTTGCTCTTTGATGAGCATTTTAATAGAGTCTTGCATAAGTAATGAAGAGTGATGAGACCTGCCAGTGCTGCATCTGGTCTATAACATTTTTCTGCACGGATTTACTTTACAGCATTAACATCCCACTGCCCCATTCCCCTAAACCTTAGGCTTACTAGTGCTCACTGCCTCCTAGGGATACAGCCCAAAGTAGATGTCTAGTCTTTGCAAGGAAGGATCTTTTAATCAGGAATATTCTAAGTGAAGCACAGTATCCCGAGGAAGCAGCGCCATCAGGAGAAGCACTCTGGGCCGCTCCTGACATGTCCCCTTGCTCGGGAACAGCAGCCAGGGAGGACTCAGCTGCACTCTTGCTTTCTAGTCCTAAAACTGCACTTAAGGAAGTCAGATAGAAGGGAAAATGTAAACTCCTTCTTTACCTGTTTACTTTTCAGACTCAATAATTCAGTCCTCATGTAATTCTAATGAAAACTTTGTTAAAAACAAAACAAAACAAAACAAAAAACCCTGCAAGATTGACCCAAACATCATTGACAAAGTCCTTGTTCTGTGCTGATCCCTTAAAGCAGAAGCTACTATGGGAATATTAGAAAATGGAAACCAGCGGCTGAGCTTCGCACATCACTGGAAGGCCAGGCATGCATGCATTTCCTCCAATGAACAACCAACCTCCTCCCAGCTGGTCTTCCCAGGCTCCTCAAGCCTTGGTAGAACCCAGGTCCTTCCCCTTTGAGGGGCTTTTTTACTAACCCCACAGGACAGAGACTACACTGAACATCACAGAACTTACAGTAAACATCAAGTTTAACTGCATCAGAGAGCACTGATTCTGTTTTGTTTTGTTTTTTAACATGTGAGTATAGGGGTGGTTTGGGGGGGGTTGCTTGTTAATTTCCTACTTCTTAGAAAAGTGTTTTTTGTTTTCTTTTTTTTTTTTTCATTTTTTTGACATTAAACAACTTAGCCAGAGAGAGAGAGAGAGAGAGAGAGAGAGAGAGAGAGAGAGAGAGAGAGATTGACCAAAAAACTCAGACTGCCATATTGGCATTCTATGAAGTTTGAAGGGAAATACTTGTGAATGACATCTCATTTTAACATAAAAAAATATACACATGAAGGAGGTTTGAAAATCCCAAAAGACTGTATGTTTCAATACATTTTTATTATAAAATTAGTTTCATAGTAGGCTCAACTCATACCTTTGAAAAATTCAAAATACTATAATGAAATAACAGATGTTTCAAGCAGAGCTCAACCCACATTTCCAGTCAACCCCTTATGCCCTATCCTTAAAAAAACAAAAAAACAAAAAACAAAACAAAAAAACAAAACTCTTCACTCAAAAGCTGCCTTGAAATAGGTAATTCTCAATAGCTTAGGGTGCTGCTGCCAATGATGATAGCTGATATTTATCCTCACTTAGTATGCACAATGCATAAAGTATTTCATTTCATTTCCATATACACAAGGCAGTATATCATTAAGGCCACTGTACCAAGAAGAAATCTAAGGGTCAGACAGATGTTTCCAATAAAAATAACTGAAGAGTAACATTTGACCCCATATCCATTGGTCTTTGATGCGCTTTGTTAACTTTGTGGGTAGAGTTATCAAAGTGTCAATGAATTCTGTGGTCATTTACGCTTATGTTCCTAAGATCCTAAGACCTGGGATTATTCTTAACTATTTCATGCAATTATGAAATACCAAGGGACAAGTACTTGAAAATAAAGGCTTTATCAAATTGTGACATCCAAAAATCAAGTAGACCAAAACTGCAAGAGCGCCTTTGCTTTGATAAGGCCAATCAGCTGAGTTCAACTGCAAATGTTACTCAACCTGTACAGCTCAAACAAAACTCATCCCTCAAACAAAGCTGATGAGATTTTATAGTATGCTTGATTTTCATAAAACCTAAACACCACCACCTAGAATACTCATTGTTTTAGTCATCTCTGCAGTATCTGGGAGGGCTGCCATGCAAACCAGTCCTAAAAGCCTAAATGGATAAATGCACCTCATTCCCATGCCTGGCGCTGAGTTGACTGAGCAGTAACAATGATTAGGTAAATAAACACTATCATCATTCCCTTTGCCAGCAGCACAAACCCAATTTTCCAGCATCTACATGTTCATTTCTCAGTCTGAAAACAGGCTAGCTTCTTTGTTAGATGAAGAAGTTCCTAAGAGCAGCAAACTTTGTGTCAATAAAGCATCCCAAACACTGGCATATTAACCAGGTCATATTGGTTTTAAGTCTCTGTCAGGAGAGGCTTAAAATAACAGAAGTATTATTTTGTTGTCTGGCAATGCTTGAAACCCAGAATGCCATCATTATCACTGCTTGCACTTGGCCACTCCTAACGTAATATTCATTCACAACTCTCTTCTGCACAATTACTCTCAAATGCCTGCAGAACAATGAATAGTTCTATGAATTGGTTCTTGATGTAGCTTGAGCCTCCAAACTACAATACTTGCCCTTTTGTCTCTTTGGCATTATCTTTTGGAAAATGGGTTTAGGGTCAAGTCTAAATGGGACATAATATAATTTTCTGGTCTATCCAACAGCAAAATGGCAGTCTCTGTCTTTAATTATACACTATTGAATTTTAACAAGTAGTTCAAGATATGGCTGCCAAATTTCTACAATTTCAAGCAAATCCTTTGAGAGAACAGATAATCCACAATCCTCTATAGATTATTTTCTCTGACCTACAGAAACACTCACTACAGTTCTAGTTATATGTTCATCTTGACGACAGAGTAAACAGTCATGCCTATGTCAAGATATAAATCTCCCACCCCAGGAACCACCAGACCGTTCCCTCTCAGCCTTATACTCCCTCTCTCAAGTCAAATCGTCTGCTCTGGAAAGGTAGAAACTACAGGGAGTTCTAGAAATATTACTATTAAGAAGTAGCAAGGAAGGAGGCAAACTATCTTTCCTCTGGTCACTCCACAGATCCCATACTTACTTTGCAAGGCAGCGCAGCATGAAGGAGGTGGTGCCCAACATGAAGCAAGCACATGTAAAGAGAAAGTAGTGCATATGGCCGCAATTCCAGCACTCATGATGCTGAGACAGTGGGTGGAGGAGATCTCAGGTTTAAGGTCTGAACAATATAATGAAAGGCAAGAAGGGGCCAGCAGAAAGAAGGCAGGAAGGAAGGTATATTTACTGAGACATATTAATTCCTGAAGTCCAAATGGTTTGTCTATAATCTGTCTATAATCTAAGTTTGTAGGAAGTTCCTAACCCAGGCATTTGGCATGTACAGTCTAAAGCAGCAGCAGTGGGCACCATCTTCAGTGTTCTCTGATACAGTCCCATAGATGCTATCACACTGACTCTCATCACCATGAGCAGAGCTGGACTAGCCGGGCTCAAAAGTTATTTCTGCCTACCTTTCCCATAGTATGTCTAGAACCACCTTCTCTTTTCTCCACCCTATCAGAAGAATAAAACCCAATCCATAGCTCTTTTTCCATCTCTTTTCTTTTAGCATCCCCCATGATTATACCCTGAGTACCACAGCACAGTAACTGGCTATTCAGCTCAACTTAGTACATAGCTGGTGCAATTTCTCTTTGCTATAAACATGATCCACTATAAAGTAAGCCTATGGTGCTTAGATTGTAGAAATGGTTAGTTAGCTGAGAATCTGTTACTTTACATTAGTGGCTCTAAAGGAAAAACTAAGAGATATTCTGTTCACATTCATGAACATCTTGAGTTGCAGGGTGTCTGCATCATAGGAACTTTGGGTCCCCTCAGTGTTCATCCAGAGGGAGAGGCTGCTGCACAGCTGGGTCATCTGAGGCAACTTAAATGTCTCTGAGTTTCACCAATAAAAACAACAATTGACTGGGTGAGGTAGTAAGGAGGCACCGTTCCCTTCTCCACCCCACAATAAAGCACAGTGTCACATTAAATCATTTCAGGCCTCCAGCTTTGTGACTACACCCAATGGATAGTACAGACTGACTAACACAGAAACCCAAACTGCTTCAGAGATGAAGTTCAGAGTACAACTTCACTCATCTACTCAACAAATGCCAAGCATGGGTCTTGAAAACAGACAGTGCCCACTTTCAGAGAGCTCACAAGAACATTACAGGTCATAAAGTGACAGTGCGGTGCCGTGTTCCCTGAGCTGTACTTCTGAACTCTAATAGAGGCAAATTATATTACAGGGCATGTGATTACTGGCCTTTATCATCAAATCTATTCTCCACGTACAAAGTAGTCTTTACTAGGCCAGTGAACATCATAGCATCCTTCCACACCTTGCAAGCCCTCCAAACATCCTGAAGACCCCAAGTGACTCGAGGTCCACCAAGAATGGGTGCTGATGTGTCATTTGCTTGTCTGCCAGATTGGGACCTCACTCCATTGATGGCAGTATTTTTAAAATCTATGTTATAACTGAGTTCTATTCAATTAGATTACCCTCCTCCATTTCATGAAAGGAAAAGAACAGATCCAAGTCTTGAAAAAAGCATAGCTATCCATTGGTTTATGGCATGATTTTGAATTCTAACATGGGTTAAATCCTGCTACTCATCACTTTTAATTTAGGAGTGTGAAAGAATGCAAGTTTGAATCAGCAATGTGTCTAGGAAAAAAAGAAAAGGAGGAGGAAGGAAGAGGGAAGAAGAAAGGAAGAAGGAAGAAGAAAAAAGGAGAAGGAAGAAGAAGAAGTAAAAAGGAGAAGAAAGAAGAAAGGAAGAAGGAAGGAAGAGGAAGAGGAAGCAGCAGCAGCTTATTTACATTCTACACCACAGCTTTGCTAAGAATCCCATAGGCTAGCCAGGCATTGGTGGCGCACTCAGGAGGCAGAGGCAGGCGGATTTCTGAGTTCAAGGCCAGCCTGGTCTACAGAGTGAGTTCCAGGGCAGCCATGGCTACACAGAGAAACCCTGTCTCGGAAAGAAAAACAACAACAACAACAACAACAAAAACAAAACAAAACAACCAAAAAGAAATCCCTTAGGCACGTCAGCATGCTCATCCTGCCTTGTCTCACCTGCCCACAGTCTGCAAAGAGATGCAATCCTAGGATTTTGGGAGTCCTCAGATAAGAGATCCTACAAAAGACTGGAATCCTTTTCTGCCTTTACAAGTTAGGATGCAATCAAGATCTCAAAATGGCATATTTTAATTATGTAGTACACATAGATCCTATTAATCTACAAGAGTAGATTAATGGCTGTTCCTAGAAAAGGTCTCATGGCTTGAGTGTGATGCTGAACCATCACATGAAGCAGCTTCATCCTAGAAGGTGTCCGAGTGCTTGTGGGAAACAAATACATCTGTCACATTTAAACCTAACATTTCTTGGAATCATTTGACTGTGGAACCAACCCCACTCTCTGACAATAACATTAATCTTCAAAATTTATCTAGTGCCTAATTTCTGACTTCATGGAAGCTACATGTTTAATACTTCTTTTTAGAGTGTCATCTGAGGCAACCCAGTACATCAGATAATAGATCTTTATCTGAGAAGTTAACTAGGCAGATATTTTCTATCCATTAAATTCTCCTCAAAATCCCATGACTTTTTGACCTTTAAAGGATAAAGTTACCAGAGAGCCTTTATAAAAAACTTTGGCTCTAGAAAATAATAGGCCGGCACAGCCACCTTGAATCAACTGTCAATGAAAACTCCTTCCCCTGTGCCCATCGCTGTGCTGTGCTGGCTGTATGTCACCATATCTATATACCTGGCTCACTGATAGAGTTGACTATATTTAGTCAGAACAAATGTTGAATGTCAATGCTTTCTCTCTAGTGCCCCAAATGCTGATTGAGAATAAATAAGGTTATAACAAGACTGTCCCAGTTTTGGTGGCCAAATTAGATTTGGGTTCCCTTCATTGGATGCAGAATACAGTGTAAACCTACTTTATCCTAGGTTCAGATATGGACATTTCTTGTTCAGTGATGCCAAGAGCTAATATTATTTGCAAATATTTTAATGACCATATGTGTTTTTCTAACTGAAACTAATGTGCTAAAATGTAATCCCTTATAGAGGCACAGCTGGCCCATGGTCTTAACATAAAGCTGGGATTGCAGGGCATTTTCTACCACAAGCTCTGCAATTTACTTTAAAGAGTTTAATGCTCGTGTATTTTAATTTTTCAGTCAGCAAAGTGAGGAAATAAGCATTGGCTGGACTGCTTAAATGGAGTACATTTGCAATTTACGAATAAGATAGCAAGAAGCAAAACAATCATTCATTTTAAAACTGGATATTTTAAAAATATTTAAAATTCAGATATTTAGCCCATTTTTTTCAACTTCATTTAAAGGAAACAAAATGGCTTCCTTGCTGCAATACTGACAATCACCCTCCGCTTCCTCCTCCAAATATAATTCCAGTGAAAAGAAAGTGGTATTTTTCTCAACTACAAATGCTCGCTGAGCCTCCATAAATTGTATAGAATCTTTAACTGGAATTTCCCATCAAATTTCACAAGGCATTTTTTTCACCTTATCTTTACACATCCAAGAGGCATGCCATTTCTCACAACCACCATGATAAACAGAATCAGATTATTTCACTGTACGGTCTTTCAAAGGCAAAGGCAATGCAGAGCACCGAGAAAGTAGTTAGCCCATCCTGTTGGTGCCTTCACACCTATGATCATTATAAGCGCTCACAAAGAGGCCGCCGGTCTTCAAAGCTCAACTCTCCATCATCTCTTTCGCACAGCCCCACAGCTCTCACTGCAGAGCACAGTGGTCCATTCTAATCTCTGAATAGAGAAGAGGAAGAGATCATCAAATTATAATCTCTATGCCCAACTGCTACAAGTATTTCCTAGCAACAGGATTAATATGAAAGCAAGCCCCCAGCATAAAGCTGCTGAGCAGAGAGGAAGGCAGTTTAGTGTCTTGTAAATGTGATTTTACTGAAAGCCCTGACACATCATAATAGTGGAATCCTATTTACTGTAGCAAGCAGGATGGATAATGCTATTTAATACCTGGTGTACTGTGTGCCATCCAGCTCAAAGCTTTGTACTCCATGTTCTCATCTTACCTTAAGGTTAATGCTTCTTGACAGCCGACATGGTAAATAGAGCCCAAATTAAGTGCTGATCCCATGATTTGCAAATCTTTCCTCTAAACTTAGACATAGAAGAGCTGGCTCCAGTTAAGGGGATCATTTTAACAGAATACACTTTAAAAGCTCACCCTAGGAAAAAAAAACCCTAAGTCTTATATCCGTAAAGCCAGATTAAAAAAGCAATTCAAGGTTACTCAAACCACATTTCCTGTTAGAAATTTCAGAAAGGTTAACAGAAAAGCCCATGTACTTGGAGGATTTGTTGAATAATGAATTAAGGATAAGACCCCCACATCTACTAACCTGTATTGATTTTCCCCTGAGAGAATGAAATAGAAAGAGAAGTGGGTAGTGGTGGCATCAAGTCATACTGTTTGCTACTTCTCAAAATAACTGTAATAATAAACCTCCTTTAAGAAAACAGGTCAGAGTGTGAAATGGCTCAGCATTCACATCTAAGTTATAATCAGCTGTGTCCGCTGCAGTAACAAAAGACATGGTGCAACCAGGCTGTGTTAATGTCCTACCTAATAATATCTAAATGCATTTATTTGAGACTTTATTTGAAAAGAGCTTTTATTTAAGAGAGTGTAACTCTCAATGTAAAAAACACATTGCAGCGCTTTGCTGGGATCTGTCACTCACAATGACATTACAATCCCAATAGTGTCTTGGAGTACCTTCAGTGTGTAAATGTGTGAACCAGAGAACTTCATCTGTTTCTGCAATTTTCTATAACTACAGAAACCATGGGAACCAGCCCTGATTTCCACAGTATTATGAAGCCAACACAAAATCCCCAAGTGTCCAAGGAACAAAGTATCTCTGCAGGTGTCAGGTACAAACCAGCTTCACCTGTGCAGCCTGGCTGGAGGACAGCTCTGCTTTTAAGCCTGTGCTGAGTTTGCCTTCTCACACTGCCTGGCCACAGGGAGTTAGCCACTGACCAAATGCACTCACACCTGCTCTAGCAGGGAAAACAGCAAAGGTAGGGCGTTTGTTTGTTTGTTTGAAGACCAGTAAGTCAATTTACTATTTCACCCTTTCAAATAGACTTTCACATTTTTGCATCTCAGATTTTAGTGATTCTATCCCATGCTACCCTTGTTTCACTTAGTGAGATACTTTACAGTGGCAGACTTCATCTGTTAGTAAACATCCATAATAGTGTCTCCCCATATGCAGTACATCAGGTTCACAATAACGTACTCTGTTGTCATTTCTCACACTATCAGTTATCATGGTTCCCCTTCATCTAAGGTAACATTGGTAAAAATATCAAGTGACAAAAAGTGACTAAATCCCATCACCAATTAATCATACAGATGGGCCCAACATTTTCTGATGCTGCAGAAGACATGTCACCCACTGGAAGTGAGGGACTTCAAAAGCCATTTCTCATCTGATGGAACTATGACCTCAGCAGTTAATTAGTAACTCTCTCCAGGTGGCAGGCCAGTAATATGCTTTACTTCCTCCTGGTAACTTACTTTTTCACTGTTTTCTTTCCCCTGTTCTCTGCCCCGGTGATACAGTTCCCTTTTGTGTTAATTCTAGGTGGCTCATTACAAAGTGTATGCATATCGCTACTGAAAGCCTGGAGTCTGTAAACTACAAGTAATATGTGCCACACGGCCAGGCTGATCTGTGTCTATACCTCATTAAGCTCTCTGATCACCCTCAGCTCCTAAGGCCACCAGGGCTTTTATACCTCCCCTGCATGCTGTGCCAAACCCCATCATCCTTGAAAGAGCCAAGAACAAAGTGGTTGATTCAGCAAAAAGAATTAATTGAACTTCACTGTAAAAATTAAAAAGTTAAAAATGCATGACACTGGAATCCTCAAAGGAATCAAGTCTTCAAGATGTCCTTGGGATACAGGGACTTTTATCCTGGAAAGACTCTAGATAGGAGAACCTTTGTGTTCTTCAATTGGTGACAACCTTAGAACCAACAAACTCCTGGCCAAAAAAAATACATTTTCCTTAAGAACGTGTCAACAACCCACTTCAAACAAATTATCAGCCAGAACTGTTTAGTAAGAAAAAATATGTTTTCTTTCCAGGAGGCAGAATGACCTGACTGTCCTACAAGAGTAAAGGTGTACAGACAGCTCAAGGGTGTCCAACTGCTCAAATGGCTACAGAGTCCTTACTGAAAGTGAGAGCACCAAATGCGGACCATGAAGGAACTTCGGGGATTGCATCATACTGCAGGTTCTAGGTACAGAAAACATCCTTTCTTTCTTTTTGTCAAAGTTTCTTTGAAAGGGCCAAATCCTGAGGAAGAAATGACACATTTTTGAGTGTTTAGCTCAGTACTTTCAGGTTATCAGGAGGCAATCATCAAATGATAAGATCCGACCCCCAGGAGTTGTACTAGAAGGCAGAGGTGCTAACTTGGCACTCAGAGAACTAATTCTGTCCCCCAGACAGACTAAACAACTTAAGCATAAACTCATACATTTTAAAGCCAGCAGTGTCCTGGCCCCCAGCACTGTTGAGGCGGCTGACTCAAAACCAGATCTACTGATAATAATCTGGCTTTTATTCTGGGGGCAAGCTGATCTCAGCTTCAGGATATTCACAGAGTGGGCAGCTTCATAGTTATTGTGAGGATAAAATGAGACAAAATATAGTATATGTCTAACAACATACATATTCAATCACAATTATTATACAATGTACAGTTATCACTGAGAGGTATGAAGCAGTATAGATGTGTCATTTAATTATACACCAACAAAACTGTGAAAACAGAAAAAACTGTCCAAGGGTCTTAGGCCAGTTGTGTGAGAACACTGAGCTGACTTCTCTAGAGACTGCTCTGGGCTTCCTCTGGGCAAACTGTCAGCCAGGAGTTAATATTCTTCTGCTCCCTTCGGGCCATAAACTTACACATGAGGGTTTTAACACTCTCAAGAGTTTATGGTCTCATCTATCCAAACCCTAACTGGAAAGTCTGTGACCTCTGACTACTGGGAAATGAGGACCTACCTGGGAAAGTTGCAATAGCCATGATGTGGAAAACTGCTTCCAGGAATAATAAAACTGTAGTCTGGGGAAATTACACTTAACTAAGCCTGGCACATTAGTGAAAGAAGAAGAGTATCTCAGAGCCCTGGTGGACAGACACATCTGGGAAGAGAAAAGACTTGACTCAAGGCAATCACCTAACTGATAGTTTACTGAAATAAAACCAAGTAGCAAATGGGCAGTGCTACAGAACAGAATGTGTTGCACATGCACAAATTGGCTGGTTCATAACTGCTGAACTTTGCATCAAAATGGATAGCTAAAAGAGTAAGTAAGCAATCACGCAAAGGTGGGACATACATGCTAACTGTGCCTAGCCTGCCATAGTAACATCTTTGAAATGACATCCTAAAACTTGTTTTGGTTTTAGTGGTCTGCAAGAATACAAGGGCTTACACATAACTCTGCCGCATGCCCAGATCCTTACAGGACGTGCTGAGGTCACGTTCTTCACTGGTAACCGAGTATTGACTTGAAGGTATCAATTCATGTGATTAAAGGAAAGGTGTGTTCAAATCCACATTTAATCCACAGCAACCTGGACTGCACTGTAAACACATTCATCCTATCATGTTTTCTTATACTAAGCACCATCTAGTTCCGCACTTTTATATTTTTAATGCCAAGTATGTTCAGAAGTCCTACTAGAAACGCTTATACAGAGTGCCTTCACAACCATTAACAATATGAAAAAACATCAAACAAGCAAACAAACAAAAAACACTTTCACAGGTTTTACAAAATGCCTGACTGACAAAATGACTGACTGAATATTCTTTATGTAATCATAGATGAAATCCACCTTGACAAAATGACACAGGTCCTCTAGAAATACCAACAAAAACCAGGCTTTACAGAACTGGGAGAAGACATGAGGAGGTTGATTGACATTATAGTGATTTTACAGTTATTGGACTCATATGCACAATGAAAAAGATATGTCCTATGATGAAGATACTTCAATCTGATAAATTCTTGCAAATTTTCAAAGAGCTGTTGTGTTATCTTGTATTTTGGCAGGGGCATTACTTGGGGTCAAACATGAGGTGTTATGCATGCTACACACGCACTATTTAGATTCTTGATTTAGGTTATTCTAACAAGCCAGTCATACAAATATTACTTCCTCCTACCAGCAGAAGAACTTGAGAGGGTAAGAGTTTCATTATAGAGTCTGTGAAGGACAGATGAATGATGCCACAACGGGTCCAAGTGGCACTTCTGCAAACTGACCTTCATACGTGTCAGGCTCACCTGATGGCTGAGAAAATCCTAAGAATGGTCTTTCTACATGTAAATGCTATTTTTAAAATTTTTTATGATGTGAAAATTATGTAAAATGTAACCTTCCTTCTGTATACAATCCCTTTCGTGTCCACATTTCAGAGGGAGAGACAGGAAGACGGAATGGGTCCATGCAAGCTAAAATGCTTACTGAGGGGATGGCATCACTGGTTTCTCCTCAAAATCATTCCGTATCACATCTATTCAGCAAATCATTCCCAACCAAACCCCTTATATACTCTACCACTCACATCTTCCTCCATTGATACTGGAATAATCTTTCCTCCTAGGTAGGCATATCTGTCCTCCTAGTTATAAGACCAGGCCTAGATTATGTCTGAGCCTTTCTTTTATTGGCTTTCAAAACCATCATCAAATCTGGTCTCTATCTTTGACACGCATAACCAGAAAATTTTCAGCTCTGCTGCTAGCACCCTAGTTAACATTGTGGCCATCCAATTCCCTTCCCTTTACACCCCCCACCCCCATGTATCCCAATAAAATCTCAAACTCGGTATGAGCTGATGATGGTGAACTCTTGATCCTCCTGGATCCATCTCCCAAGGCTGGGCTTCCTGGTACATGTCACTACACCTAGCTTGTCACCCCACTCTAAATTAATCTTTTGCCAAGCTTCCCTTGTTTCAACTCTTGCCCAAGATAGTCACCTATTTGTTGATGATACCACCAGGCTACCCTGATTCCCACATGTGCCCAGTACACCCCTATCTTAGGAGTGACACTGACTTGCTTCCCTGTGACTCAAGTACTGTTCCTTGCTATCTAAATATATAGATCTTTCTTCTCGATCCAATGCTAGGCTTACACCTTGGCCATGGGAGTTCCATTTACTGTTTTACAGAATCCCTATGCTGCCATACAGTATGTATAACTGACTTTTTACTAACTTTGAGTTCCATGAAAGTAGATGCTTAGTTTATTACATCTACTACATATAACTACCACATAAGGACCAGTGCCTGCATTAGGTATATAAATGGTTATCTGCAGAACATATGGTCAAATGATCTGCAAAACACATGGTCAAATGATCCTTATATTCAATATGTGTTGAGTCCCAGTGACATAGAAGGAGAGAAGGAAACATGTTTGCAATACAAACAGAATGCACTGAGCTGAATTTAATGGCACGTTTCTCCATTTTCCTACTTCTGATCAAATGTCATATTCTAAACAAATGAAACGTTGGGTCTTAAACAGAGGGAAAGATTACTTTGCAATTCCACAGTTTCTACATAAAGTTAATCTAAACAAAGAATTGATTTCCCTGAAGGAGGGTTCTGACAAGATGTTCAAACACCATTTTTCAGCCCACTGTCTTATATTCCTCCAGTCCTGACCCCTCCAGTGTGTCTTGGTCCACTTTCAAATCCAGGCTGGCTAGGCATATGACTCCTCTCTTCCTAAACCTCTCTCCTCTAACTCCGACATATAGAAAGCTCCTATTCCCATTCTTGAAGGTGACATTAAGTTGTAAGCTGAAATTCAGTAAAATGGAGTTGCCATTGACAGCATATCCTTCAAAACAGGACCACCTCAAACCAGGTAGGCATGTTGGCACACACATGTAACCCTAGCACTCAAAGGTGTATGAAGGAGGATCACAAGTTCAAAGTCATCCTTAGATGTGTAGTGAATTCAAGACAGGGATACTTGTCTCAAAAAAAAAAAAAAAAAAAAAAAAAAAAAAAAAAAATGAGTAATACTCTGATGATTAAACAATATCTAAAACCCTAAATAAGANAAAACTGATGATTAAACAATATCTAAAACCCTAAATAAGACAAATGATAGTAGCATATCCAGGAATGCATTCAAATATAACATATAAATAATGCATGGCAATGCAGATTAAAATACATTACATAAGGTGAATTATGTGAGGGAATTATTTCTCGGGTACAGAAAACCCAACAAACCAATAACACAGCCACACAAAATGAAGTTCTCAGAGACAAATTACCTACCTTTTTAACTAGGTCATTGTATAGTTATGACTTCATTTAACCAGGAATAGGAACATTAGTGCTAATTTGTTGTTTTTTTTAAACAAATATATGGGCAGCTACAGAAAGAAAGAAAAGAAGCATCAACAAGAAATAGCCATACCCTCTCCTCCAGTCTGGCCAGCTGCTCTTTGTAGAACGCATCCTGCTTCCGCATCACTCGGTCTTTCTCTTCCAGCTGCCGAGCCTAAAAAAAACATAGGAGTAGACTATATTGAGAGAAAGTGAAAGCAGCAACCAGGAAACAAAACTCAGGCAGAAACATAGCTGACTGTCGTCGAGGGCTGCTAGGTCCCTGCTATAGAAAAAACATTAATATGATGGTGGTTGCTGCATTTGTGTGTGAAGAATGAAACTGTATTGTGTTTTTCTTACTGTAACAGCTGTGTCCTACTTTGTCCAAATGTATTTGGAAATGTCAGAATACAGTGTACAGCAGACTGTCTTATTTAACTTCTCATTCAAAGAGTAATTTTAAGGATTAATAATATGCACAATGAAACTTGTCTGATTCTTAGATACATGTTTATTAACCCTGAACAAGTAACAAAAAAAGCCTATATAAACCTTATATTCAATAACCCTTGAGTGATTAGGGCAATCTGTATGAAGTTACATATAGTTATTCCATTTCCCGATACATGAAGTAGCAGCTTACTTTATTAAGCAGCCTTGTTTATTCATTATTTGAAAATTTAAAGATAATAAGTATAATAAAATATTAAGACATTTAGTCGTAATATTAATTTTACAGAATCATATTTTATAAACTTTTAAAAAAGCAATAATATTCCATTCTTCATAAAATAAAATACCTACTTGTGGATGTCTCAAGGTTAGTTAAAATGCAAACACATTTTCAAAATGATTGTTATCCTGAATTATGCTAAACTGATCTTTGTTCCTGAAACAGAAACAATTTCTCTTTATAATATTACCTCACACTAACAAAGTCATTATAGTACCATTCTGTGTTCAGTGAAGGTTAAATAGTTTGGCTTTTACCTAAAAGAAATCAATGTGTCTTGGCATTTCCATCTTTGTACATGTTTTATATTCCTTTGCCTGGCTCACTCTGTACCAGAGTAGCTGTTCAATCAAGTTTCTGTTTAGTTTGTATCAATCCATTTGGTCATGGTAGGTTTGTTGTTGTTACTTACTTTGTCTTCAATATCCTGCAGCATGTTGAAAATAAACAGATATTTAGCAATAGATAGAAATACAGATACTTAGATATATAGGCAATTTTCCCATAAATCTGGAAGATATTTATATGCAAGTAAATAATCTATATTTTCTTGCTAGAACACAGTAAAAAGTTAACTGTGTATTTTAGGATTTCAAGGGAAAAAATAAATGTAGAAAGAATTTTTGACAGATGAAGCTACAACATGAGAAAAAATATAATTTATCATTTAAAGAGAACAAACTAAATTCAATATGAATGCTCAAAATATAAATAAGTAAAAATCGAAAATGACTGAATTTATTCTAATTGGTCTATTCCAAGTAGGCCAATGACAGAAAGGACAAAAATTCTAAAACTGTGAAGATTAACATTACCAATATAGAGGTGCTTAGTTTAAGTTCTAAGACTTACCCTTCTTAACGACAGTCAAAGTGACACAGTATAGAGACTGGTGATTCACATCTATTTACAGATAATAAGCAGTTGAAAAACAACACAGCTACACAATCAAAGAATGTGGATAAAAAAAGTATTGTATTATTCATCTGTCAAATTGACAAAAAAGAAAGATTATAATCATCAATATTGGTGAGACTACAGGAGGGTTTTCATCTACATTGTTTCGTCTATATTGTCAGAATATATAAATGGTCTAACAATTTCTAGCATCAATTTGACAACACAAAATAAGTCTTAAAATTGTGCAGTCAGAAAAATGTAAAACTCCTCTATTTCCAGCACTTTTTTTTTTTTTTTTTTTTTTTTTTTTAGCAATTCTAGCAGCATGAGAACACATGAACCACAAGGCTGTAAGAGGCCACAAGGAAAAAGAACTGAAAGTAATCCAATACCTAAGTAATACATATACTAGAAAAATAATAATACTCTCTAAAAAGAGAGGAAAAGATTATTAATAACAGGTACATCTTAACCAATTTTAAAATAGAAAGAAAAATGGATATTCTAGAAAATGTCCCGACAAATTGAAACATGGTGCTAGTTTTAGGAATGATTTGTATTTTATTTTTCATAATTGGTAATAAACATATCTTATAGCCAAAAGCCAAAATGAAGGTGTTTTTGAGGTGAGATATCAATGGCTTTTTATGTGTGGGGTGGTATATATTGCCTATGTCACCTGAGAGGCAAACCTTGATAAGAAACCACCTAGATCAGACTGGCCTGTGAACATGTGTTGACTATTAACTGACAGCCAGCCTGCTCTGGGCAGGACCATCCTGTAACGCCCCTATACAAGTGGTCCCTAGGCTACATTGGAAAGTTAGGTTAGCATGAGCCTGCAGCTGAGCCAGCAACAGCCTCTGTCCACAGTTTCTACTGTACATCCTTGACTCAGGTCAGAATGGCAAAGAGCCTGCCTTCTCTCAATGAGGGACTGTGACCTGGAAGTGTAAGATGAAATGAACCCTTTTCTCCTCTAAGTTGCTTTCAATTCAGTGTTTTAATCACAGCAACAAAAGGAAACCAGAATAGATATGCTCATAAATATTGCCATTTCTCTTACTGATAGACAATTTTACTTTTAAGCATTCAACGGTAGCAGCTAGCAAAATTAAAAAGTTCATTTATCTATGGTATATGATATTCATAAAAGAATTATGTAAACTAACAATAAAGGAAGAACAACAAGAGTTTAAACAAATAAGAAAAGGCCAACAATAGAAAAGTAACTACAAAGATTGTAGCAAAAAATAAATCAGAGATTTTGACCCAGTCACATGATCAGACATTAGGAATTATGCAAAGCTGACATTTCAGAAAATAAATAATCAAAATATTTGTGTGTGGTGGGGAATAAGTCACAATAGTAAGTAAAGATGGTCCTTACTTTAAATAAGAAAGGACTGAGAGAGCAGAGAAAGACACTAAATTGATTGCATGCTGTAAAGATGTACGAAGAAGTAGAAAGCGTGCTGAAATGCTACCAGTAGCTATGATGTTATCTGGGCTATTGCTTGTTATACATAGTAAACAGTTCTTACTCCTGTAATCCCAGAAAACTTAAATATGAGTATTTTAAGCTATGAGAGGAAAACATTAACTGATGTAAAATTTTTTGTTAGTATTTTTGAAACAG
The DNA here is from genome assembly GCF_900095145.1 of Mus pahari. Taxonomy (NCBI): domain Eukaryota; kingdom Metazoa; phylum Chordata; class Mammalia; order Rodentia; family Muridae; genus Mus; species Mus pahari. The sequence continues at coordinate 52,335,576 of NC_034591.1, forward strand.
GGTTTCTCTGTGTAGCCCTGGCTGCCCTCAATTTGCCTGTTTCTGCTTCCTGACTGCTGAGATTAAAGGTGTGTGTCATCATCACATGGTTTATAGTCTTCAAACAAAATTTAATTAGACTATTAGCCCTAGTAGTTTCTAATTTAATTTGAAACAAAGCTCAACGAACATGCCAGTCCTTTAAGAGCAGGTGTGCTGGGACTAAAGGTATGCCCCTCAACATCCAGCCTGATACAGGGTTTTAAAGAGGAAAGTATTAAATAATGATGGTTTACAACTTCAAATTTTATTTTAACTTGAACACCTATAGATAAAAAAATTACTTCCTAAACCCTTGATGTACTAATACCTGTTTTTCCTTCCCTTCAAAGTATATTTTCCAACATCAATATTAAAATAATAGTACGGCAAAAAAAATTTTAGATTGTCCCATCTATCTAAAAAAATGCAATGAGTATATACCATAAGGATATTTTTAAAACACGACGACAATTCAATATTGCAAGTGTACTGTTGAGTCTTATTATGAACATAGGAACAATGAACAAATTTGATGATTTTGAAGAGCTGTTCTCCACCTAAATAAGGGATGAGCAGGGGTATCAACAGCTGAAGAACTTAAAGCTACATACCAGATGTTGGAAGCATACTCTAAAGACCTAAGAGGGAGTCATCTCCAAAGACCTGACAGCATCGAAGTATAAGCAAGCATCACAAATCTCCCCCAACTGCACACACAATCGATATCTTGATATCCACTGGGGAGAATAACTAAGCAAGAAACATGGCCACAACACTTCAGTGGCACATCGCTTTCAAACAGTTAATGGGATGCTGGGAGGAAAAGTCACACGATATGAATCCTGAAACTTAAATAAGCAGAGAATACATTGGTTAAGCTAATGGCTATTGAGAATGGAGAGTCACACTTAGCTTAAGAGAAAGCAGTAAACTGACTGCAAAGACATAAAAGTTCAGACACAGAGTCATTGTAAATGAACAAATATAAACAAAGAGGATTACAACATTACTTGCTGTTAAGGTAGGATCATTTCTTGAGGGAAAGATAAATATGAAGTTTTTCCCCACGAATGCTTGCTATACCTAGAAGAAATCTATACTATTAGTTTCCAGATTGTGCTAGGTGTGGTACAACATGATTGGGTTGAAAACATGACAGAATATGCTAAAGTGGATCATTATGGAAATCTAGTCTCCCATAATGAAGAGAATCAAAGAAAATAAGGAAATCAAGTTTCATGAACCCCAAGCAAATGCTTTGATGTTTTAACTCAGTGTTGGCCATTACATTAAATATTAGCATGCACACACCTCTTAATAGATTTGTCTCTTTTAAGACAAAGTTCAAAGATGCTTCACAACAAAAGATATACTAAAGTCAATACAAGAGGATGCAGGGACATGGGCAAGTCACACTGTGCTGATAGGAACTTTACCTTTCCACGAATATTCTTGGGAAAATCCTCATGGCTCAAAGTTTTTGGCATCGCTATGCCTTCCTAGCTGTGTGATATGGCTCAGGGATGGCACAAAATGATGGCACTAGGAACTCGGTGATGTCATAATGACTTAGTCATAGTATGGGCATGTGAAAGTCTTTGAATGCCAGGGCTGGTATTGAAAACTCCTTGCAGAAAGCAAAGCAGGTAGGTGCTCAGTGTTCTTAAGATGATCCCCTAAGTGCAGACATCATAGGGCTCAGCAAAGGCAGCCTTCTTAAAGAGTTCTCAACAGAACACCTAGCACTACATTCTCTTCTACTGTAAGTCTTCAACCCTTCTGAAATCCAGACATAATGAGCTGGGAGTCACAAGGAAGGGAGAATCTGTGCCAGGCAGGTCTGTCTGTCCTCACAATTCATGTACAAAGAGAAGCAAGTAAGAGCAGCAATGGGCTTATCCCTGGTCAAAATGGCGGACAAAGCATAGTATGTATAATCTCAATAAAATTATAGGAGAAAAACAAATACCAAAGGGTGTGGCTTAGCACACACTTCAAGAATGCATCAGAAGCTACAGAGGATCATCACTGAATAACAGTAATGGGCCAGAGTAAACACTGGAATCCTGTTATAAATGGGAAATTATTCAGCATTCGCGGGGCCTTTAGTAAGAGGATTGATGGCTAATGCCGGCTGTTAACCTGAGTAGAGAGAAAGGTATAAGAGACTAGCAAAGCACACCTCTCTTTTTCCACATTCATTTCCAGAGATGATTATGTAAGGAATGACCTGGCCTGAACATTCAGGGCCCAGGTGAAATAAGAGTTGAGGAAAAAGGAACACAACAGAGGCACACATCCCAACTGTGATGGACTGAAACCACTATAGTGTGAGCCAAAATATGTCTACCCCTTCAGGCTGTTCAGACAGTGATGTTCACTTTACACATTTCTACTTCTCTCCTCAGCTCAGTTTCCAGAGCATGGGACTTACCAAAATGTAAGTTAAACACTAGCTGTAATCTAAAATTTATGGGCATTTCTTTAGTGTTTTTTTTTTTTTAATTGGGAGGGGGAATTAACCTATTCATCTCTCTTGTTTTTGGTTTAATTTTATATTCAAAACTTATTGTTATTACCACTTGGTTAAAAAAAAACCCTTTCATAACATCTTTTACCATGGTTCTTTTAATCTTTGTCTTCTTTTGCATGTGTTTTTCCACACACCGTGCCTGTCCTTAACTCTCAACACTCTGGGGCAAGAATGAGGCAAGACTTTTCTCCTCCTCTGCCTACATCCTTAGCTCAACCTAAGTCAATACTTCCCACAAAAGCAGCATCCAGGATCCAGGGACCACTACACTGAGAGGTATATACAAAGTCACAGCATATCTTGTGGATCTGTTACTCAGGCTGTGGACAAAACAAGGTAGTGCCAACTTCTTGCAATTAAGAATGAAAACAAATCTTCCTAATAGGAGCCCAGAGCTAAATGGATGCTTCTGCAAAGAATGTCATTCAGCCATGTCTTGATCACAATAACACTGCACAACAGCTGGTAGGAGTGGGATGTTATTAGTGAACACACCAATTAATTACATACTAAATGTGAGATACAGCTTCCTTATTTATAAAACCTTATTTTTAGTTTATGTGTATCTATGTGTGCATGTGCACCTGTGTGCATGTGCTCCTGTGTGCAAGTGTCAGGAGAGCGGTGCTCTGGAGCAGGAGCAACAGGTGATTGTTGAGTCACGTGACTTGAATGCTGGGGACCAAACTCTAGTCCTCTACAAGAGCACTATTAACTGTTGAGCCATCTCTCCAGCCCACAGCTGGGGTTCTTAGAAAATGAAAGTTGTCAAGTATTTGAAAGCAGGCTACAATATTATATAAATAATCTCGCTTCTATGTTGACTGGCTATATGCCTTCAACAATGCCTACAGCTCAGGGATGGCAGCAATGGTATATCAGAACCTGTTTAAGTCCGTTTTGTATCAAGTCAGTGACTGAAGACAGTATCCTTACTTGGGACACTTCTGACATGTGGACCAAGTGACTCACTGCTATGGAAGCTATCCTGAGCATCACAGTATATGCAGCACCATCTCTGATTCTGACCTACATAACCCCAAAAGATCATGACCAAATTCCTCTCCAGTCATGGTCAAATGTTCCCTGTTGAGAATGGCTGTTCTATGGATTGGTAGTTGTTTGAGCTCAATGATCAGCAGCTCTTTCCCCCTGGGGAACCATTTCAGCAAAGAACAGCAAATCGGGACATCACTGATTTCACAAAATGGGTTCTATGAGTAACACTGCTCCTGCCTGCCAGTGAGTATCCATATGTATTGGAAAATTGGACAGAGAACTAGCTGTACCATAACCTCACAGCAGGGCTGACCTGCAAAGACAGTGCACAAAATTGTTGAGAATGGCCACATATGTGGGATGGAATGAACCATATCCCAATCACAGAGCAAGCTAGAAATTTTGATCCATTATGTCTGAGCTAGAAGAACTAAAGAGATTCATAAGCACACTCCTGTGATCCCATGTAAAACAAGCCTCCAAGCCTCCATCACATACAAGATTCTAAAGCCTGTGACCTCATGTTTGATTCGGGTAGGACTGATATTCGGCTGACATGTGTTGGAAGCTTGTTCTGTTTGGGCAGTGTTGTCTATGCCAGTCTCCCTGATAAAAGTTTTACAAGTCACACTGAGAACAAAGCATAGTGTACTTCCACCATAACTTGCGAATTTCATGTTACAGAGTAGTAAGAAATCTCAACATGGAGCTCAAACAACAGCCTCAAGAGTCCAGGCTGTGCAGTTAGAGATTTGTTCTCAACACCTACTTAAAACAAGAAAACGACTATAGTTCCCAGTGTCTAAGAAAGACCAAATAAATGCTGAATCAAAATGGACTCAGCTGGCCGGGTGGTGGTTGTGCATGCCTTTAATCCCAGCACTTGGGAGGCAGAGGCAGGTAGATTTCTGAGTTAGAGGCCAGCCTGGTCTGCAGAGTGAGTTCTAGGACAGCCAGGGCTATATAGAGAAACCCTGTCTTGAAAAAACCAAAACCAAAAGGTGAAATTGACTGCTAGGGCTTCAGGACTCTCAAGTATTCTCTAGCTCTTGCTACTACATGCTTATGAAAGTCATATGTGAAAAATGAACACTTATCATGTCTAAAAGACCACAGTGAACCAAATTCAGAAGCTGAAGGCAGGAACCAAGTTCTAGCTTGGTAACACCCCCCTCCCCCAATCTCTTGCAGAGTAATTAATACAACACTAAAAAACTTGAAAGATGTATATAAGTTGAAAGAGGACACCATAGAAAAGGACACAGAAGCTAATACACAATTGTACAGGCTTGCAGCAGCCAGGGACACTCATCACCATGTGCAGTCACAGCAGAGATCAGAGCTGTTACATCAACCGTTTCCATCACATGAAGAAGCAGGTGGCTCTTAACTAAACTAGAGCTGCCGTGGCATAGAGTGTAAAGAGGCCTCAAGCATCTGGAGTTGTGTGAATTCGGTGCAATTATACTGAAATGCATCTATTTCTTATTCCATGGGGAAGAATAAATGTCTATTTCCAGGCATTTGTATATAATCTTGTTTTACCACCCCGAACATTACCAAGCTCAGATTCTCTGAAAGAGAAGAAAACTAAACTGTACTATCTGGGCCAAGGCGTTCAGTGTGACTGATCTGACAAATAAATTGGACAACAACACAGAAACAATTACTATAAGACTACTGAATTCTTTTTCTCTGGATGAACTTGCATTTGTTCCATTTAAATTTAGATTTAATGTTCACACTATAAAGAACAATTGGCTAGTCAACTGTTCTTGCAATCTGTTTCACAGATGAAGTATGCACGCGCGCGCGCGCGCACACACACACACACACACACACACACACACCCACCCACCAGGGTCACCTGGGTTACTGTATGGGAAGTGAGGCTCCTTGTCAACTAAAGGCATTTTGGAAGGTCAGGAACTAAGTTGGTTCTGGGACTCCTACCTCTTGTCAGCAGTTTATTCTGGAGTGACTTCATTCTGTACTGGTGTAAAGTTAAAGAAGAATTTGTGAGAATGACTCGCCAAGTGCATCAGGCTACTCTGGGGCTTTGCAGCACAAACTGGGTTAGCATGATTTTTTTACGGCAGTTGATACCGACTATTGTGACTATTGTAGAAGTATTTTTCAAAATAGCATCTACTTTGTGCCAGTTCATGTGTTGGGATACAATTCCTGGGAGAGTTAAAGTACAGGAAATAAGTGACAGGGAAATATCTGGAAAGAAGAAAGAGCAGGTGCAGGCTGAGGACCTCAGGCCATCAGGCAGGTCTGGTGTCACAGCAGGAGAGGCAAGGAAGAAGACTGCAAAGACGGAGGAGACCATGGTCTGGCTGCTGCCCTTCATGGCAGAGCCGAAGGGCATATGCTTATGTCTGCCACATACTCTGAACTGCTGCTAAGTAACAAAATAAGATGTCAGGGAGAGTCAACTTCTGAGCAGATAGAAGGGATACCAGCAAACTAAGGGTGAGCACCATGTGTGGACCTAACTGGTCCTTCAGAATTGCTTTCCTTGTGTGTAGGACAGGCAGAGCAAATCCAACATGGCAGACCAGTGGGATAATTTGAATCACAGGTTCTGTGCTGCAGAAATAAACAAAATGGTACTCAACAAGTTAGAGCTGCAGTTCCTCACTTTGTTTTGAGTCTGTTTTCTTATTTGTGAACTTCATGGACTAGGCTAGATACATCTTAGATCTCCTTCTCTACCATTCACATTTACCACAGCATGGCTGCTGTTGTGTATTTTGAATCTAAAATATGGCTAGGCCACAGGAAACTCAACAGATGAGCTTGGTCTAATGCCAAACTCTTAGGACTTGATAAGCACACACTGAACATTTGGAAATAGCCACATAGCTGTGGCACCTGGTTGCCAGGGGCAGACATTGTGTGGATGCAGGATGCTCGGACTCTGCCTGACTTAGTACTGGGAGTGGGTTTGTAGCTGCTAAAACAGAGACTTGGCAAAATTAACTAGGCTGTTTCTCTGGGTTGTTCCAACCTAGAAAGGTAAAATAGGTAAGGCTGGTAAGGAAGGGAGCACTGCTGTCTGCTAACCAGGTCATTCTAGAATTTTTCATGAGTAAGACCAGAAAGTAACTACACATCTTTTCTTCAGTTCTGGCTCTTTTTGGAGGTGGAACAAAAGAATTACATTGTAAACTCAGTTATCCAGGTTGAAAGAGAAAAAGAATTGATGACATTCTCAGGAAAGCTCCCCGAGGAAGCCTCGGAGGGTACCACCCATCAGCTCTTCCCTGGGTCTGACTCACTCCCAACATAACCTCATAGAGAGAATGCCTCTTCTTAGCGAACGAAACTGTAGTGGCTGAAGTTATATGACAGCAGCATTTGCAACTAATGCAAAATTTAAAAAAGAAACAAATCAAAACAAAACAAAGTAGAACACCTACTGACCTAATAACATAGGAGAGCTAGCAATGAGGGACTCTGAAGAACAGTCATGAACCAAAGAAAATTTTTCCCTTATATGCTGATTTTAAAACTAAGATGTAACTCTGCTACAGAAACTAGAATTCAGAAAGAGCTGGAGAGACGGCTCAGTGGTTAAGAACACTTATGCTCTTACAGTGGGCTTGGTTCTCAGTGCACACATGATAACTCATAATCATCCCTGATTCTGCTTCAGGGGACCTGACAAATGGAGACTCCTCTAACACACTATACGGACTTTTAGTATAGATCTGCTGCCCAGAGATTCAGGAATGGCACCTTGTTTTTTTAACAGCTTGTACTACCTGTAAAGACCTTCTGGGGCTGGAAAGATGGTTCAGTGGTTAAGAGTACATGCTACTCTTGTAGGACCCAACTTCGGTTCCCAGAACCCCTATCAGACAACTCACAACAGGCCTTTGCAAGCAACTGCATTCACATACAAGCATGTGTTCAATTAAAAATAAAATTTAAAACCAGACCTAAAGCAACACAATCATCCAAAAACCATTCAAATTGAAATAGAAAAATCTACATACACATAATGTATTTGTCAACATATATTTTCAGTATCTTTAACCATTCACAAAAAGCTTTAGTAACATATCCACAAGAAAGATTGAATATGAAACAATGTAAAGTGAACATCAAAAATTTTAATGTTCATATTTTTATTTTTTATTTTACATATGAATTCATTCACTCAGTTAAGGAAACACTTGCAGACAAGAGCTCTGTAGGAAATCCACGGCTAAAGCAACCACTTGGTGAACACAGACTCTATGACTCTTCCCTTCTAAAGCTCCCCAGGCAGAACCTTCTTTAGGTTTGGATCCAACAATAAGGAGCAACCTTAGGACTTGGATTAGGTTTTGCCTGCTGGGAAGTGGGAATATTATTAACTGCCTGACAGGGGTATCCTGTCTGCTTTATGGTTCCAGCTATCATCTTAATTATAGATTGCCATTTGTGAGAGTGATTTTCATTAGCCCATCATTTGATCAGATTCATGAAAGTGCCTAACATGTGCACAGCCAGGTGCTAAGCAGTCAGATGGAAGCACAAGAGAAAGTGACCCGCACCCTCAAGCATCTAAAGCAAGTGCAAGTAAAGTCTATGTAAAAATGATCTTCGTGATAGAAGGGAGGGACATGTCATGCATATTTCCCTGATATTAAACACACTCATTAAGGGTACACACTCAGGCCTAAAGGAGCACTGGTATGGCCTGGGCAAAAATATTCATACATATAGATCAAGTATTATATATGTATTGGGAATAAGAAATCAAGGTCCTAGGGTATGAATGAGCATGTAGCTAATGGTACCTGATATAGGATTTGCATTATATTGGCTCATAATTTAAAGCTAAAATACTAAATAACTCCAGACTTTCCTTTAAACTATCCCTGAAAAGGATCAAATTAAAAACCCTAATACTTCAAACACATCAACCAGTCCAGGTCCCTAATGTGCACATGTGTGTACACACACAGAAACACAAACACAGATATGCAGGTGCACACACACACACACACGCACACACACACACACAC
>NC_034591.1:52344196-52368125 GCF_900095145.1 Mus pahari
AGAGAGAGAGAGAGAGAGAGAGAGAGAGAGAGAGAGAGAGAGAGAGAGAGAGAGAACACACTAACCACTTAGTTGCAATGGACAAAATGCAAACCAACATAGATGCCTGAAAATAACCTCCCTGAAAGTAGCAGTCATGTATGTTCAGCATAAGGACCAGACAGTGATCCAATCAGTAGTATGATGAGATTCATATTACTTATTGCTAAAAGTTTGTTTGGTACTTTAGAAAATTTAGAATATTAGCCAAATACTTATTTTTTTAAGATGTTGAATGTTATATGATCTCTGACATTTGTTACCTTGCACAGAATATTCTAGGCCACAGTAAAGAATTGGTGCTTTTTCCATCTAAACTAAAAAAAAAGACAGCCTGTTTGCTTTGAAAAATGGCTACTCCCTGCCATTAATCTAAAACTGAAACAAGCAGTGTAGTGACGTTTACAAGCTAACACCTCCTCGGACACTCTGAGCTAAGAAGGTCATAAATGACCTTTTATAATTTTAACAAAAAATTTTTCATAAAGCTCTTAAAAATACATTTATATTTTACTACTAATGACATGTGGAATTATTAAAACCAGACACTCTGCCCCCGCAGTGTGACAAGCCTGCTGGAGGAATTCCTTCCCAAGCCCCAGTCTCTGTTTCCTTTTTTCTTTTCCTCTGGTGTGAGATGAATCCGGCAGTAATAATGACATGATCAAGGAAGGGCTGACAACTGGCTGGGAAATCTGCAAAAGACTGCCGAGCTGGTCTTAGCAACAAGCTGTCCTTTGTCCTGTGTGGAGCTTGCTGTCACCTTAGATCACCCATATCTTCAAGAGATGAAATGCAACATAAAACCACTCACTGATCTATTGTCAATATAATTCCTAGAATCCTTTGGATGCAGAATTTTGCCAATGTGGTTGGTAGAATGGCCTGGCTACCTCTATTCAGCTCTAAGCAAGCACACAGACACACTATAAGCAGATAACACAGAATGGGATAATCTATAAAAGACTCTAGGACATTTGGACATGTCTTTTTTAATCACCAAAGAAATAAATTATATATTGTATACATACATGTTAAAAGGCTAAATGTTAAAATAATTGACCCATCTGAGAAACAATACAACTTTAATACACCTATTCATTTATTCAAGTATTCAATGAAAACTTCTTTTGTGCCAGCCTCAGACACGAAGCTGGACAAATAGATCATAATAAATAACTAGCCTATCACTTCTCATTCAATGACCATAAGGCACTTTGCTGAAGCTCGCACTTACACACAAAGCCATAAAACTAACAAGAATCCATTCCTGTACATAAGTGCTATTTTTCAAGAACTTAACAAAATAGTGGAAAGGGATCAGTATATAGGTTATTTACACACACACACACACAAAACATTCATAAAAGAAACCATTACATACAGTGAGGAGAACAGATGCTGCAGAAAAATTAAGGAGCTAATCAGCTGGACTGGAGCGTGAGAACTGAATGAGCAGGATTAATATGATCAGAGATGTCAGTTAAGAACGGTGACAATAAACAGGATGATGGAAGGAAGAAAGGCGGTTTCAGCAGGTATGTCAGCTGAAGGGGGAATCAGAACGAATGAGTGCAAACTGTGCTGCATAAAGATTTCACCACTGGGCTAGGAGGCTCACTTATTTCTGTAGGCTGTAGGGGACTAGAGAGTGAGGAGAGGGTAGGCTTTTACATTAGCTAGATAAGAACAGTGCTTTTGGAAAGTCAATTTTCCTGTGCAAGGGAATTAGAAAGAGAAGACAATGCAATGCCAGTAGGGAAATCATAAGGGGAGCTTTATGACCAACAGAAAGCATGCAAGTAAGAGTGGTAAGAAGAAATCAAGGAAAGATAATGAAGGACACGAAAGAGAAAACAGTGCATGTTTTCTCTTATATGAAGAATCATTATTTACACACACACACATAAATGTGCATGTACACGTAATATAAAAATACAAGAAACAATACTTGGTGAGTGGTGAGTAGGCAGCCAGCAGATGTTGTGGCAGGGCATAGAGCATGCAAAAGTAACTAGAAGATGAATGAGCATGTCCAATGATATACATGTATGACCATGTCAAAATGTAACCTATTATTTTATATGCTAACAAAGAATGGATTGTTTAAAAAACTAACTATGAGCTTTTCTCCATTTATTGAGATGACTGTATGATTGTTGTCCTTGCTTCTAGTTATGTGCTTTATTGTATCTATAAACTTACATACATTGAACCATCGCTGTATCCCTACAATGGAGGAGACTGACCATGCAGCATGACCGTTTTAATGTGTGTGAATCTGGTTCGCAGATATCTTCTAGAGGATTTTGCACCTATATTCAACAAGGAAATTGGCCTCTAGCTTGTTGTAACTGTAGGCTTTTCCAGTTTTGTCATCAGCATAATGGTAGGTACAAAGACTATGTCTAGAAACATTCCTTGCCTTTTTTTTAAATTTTACTTTAAACTTTATTATATACATATCTACCAAACTAACACACACACACACACACACACACACACACACACACACAAGTAACTACACTCAAAGACTATAGAATTCAATGAACGTCTACAGTTAGGGCACTAGTTTGAAAGCATTGGAAGTAGTGGTTCTTCAAAGGTGTGATAGTGATCATGAGTCTCTATGGCCCTGCTGTCCTCACTGTTGGCAGATTTTTATCATTGCTTCAACCTCCTTGCTATTTCACATCTGTTATGGAGTCATTCTGCTGGTTCAATTTCGATAAAAACTTGTTCCAAGTTTGGGTCAAGGACAGAACTGATCCTTTAGGCTCTGGAACACGTTAACAAAAATAAAAGATGGGTCTAAATTCAGTAGTCTGAGGAAAGCTATTTCTAAAAATAAAAGCCAATAAACAAATCACAGTTGTTTGGCTCTCCAAAGTTTGTGATGTCCTTTATATTCATTATGTTATTTAATACAATTTTCAAAACAATTCGTACAACAATAACAGAGGTGTAGAAATTAAAAACTAAAAATTAAAAACTAATGGGAGTGTTAAAGCTCCCATTACGGTTGGAGAAAGAGAGCACCCGGGATAACAGAAGTGAACTGCATTAGCCAAGTCACCCAGGGATAAGTGCTCGAGGTCTCTTAAAAACTCAATTACTCTTTCATTATTAATATAACCATGACATCCCAAAGGCAGGTTCCCTTGGCCACTTTCTTTTATATACTCTTCATAGCACCTGTTCTACAACACACAATTCACTAAGAAACACTTAGAACCTAGTCATAAACCCTAGTCATGAGTTGTGTTCTTACACTGCTTTGGGGCATAGCAAGAATGAGAAAATAATCAGAAGCAGGCTTGTCTATGAAATTTTTATATTAAATAATGAATTTTATATAAAATAAGTTACAAACTATAAACTGTGAAAATAAATGTGATGGAGTGCTTACTAGCAAGAGTCCCATCTTGTTTTCATTATAGGAGAGCCTAGCACGGGCCTATAAGAGCATAACAGGTATTCTAGGTGGCAGAGACAGGGGTCAGACTTCCTTTAGCTTTTATGAATTTCAACATTTCCCAGGTTTACGAGAACTGAATGCTTATTCTTTGTGTCCCAACCTTAAGAACTTTTAAGAATTTAAGAATTGGATTTTTTACAGGGACATGAAAGAGGAATAGGTAAATCTTCTGTATCCACACTCTGTAAATTTGTCTTTCAATTCAACACAATATATTTCTAGGTGTCACTTTCTCTGTGTACCTTGAGCCAAGAGCTAGCTCTGTGCAAATGGCTTTCTATCTCATTCTCTAATACAACCTGATCTTCTATCAAACAGAACAGAGCTGTACACTGAAGAGAGGAAAGGGGTTAACAATTAAGGTGCTCCATAGACTTGGCAGATAGAGGCAATGGCATTGTATCACTCCTGTCCCCATGGCAGATGATGCTCAGCCATCCCTGCCCTTCACCACCAGATCTGAGTGGTGCTCACAGTCCGACACAGCAGTACTCAGAAGCACAGCTCACCAACTGGGGCAGATGAGTAGTTTGTAAGATTACTATCCTGCCTTCAGTAATATTACAGGGCAAAGGGGTAATGTAAGAAGATGGAAAACAAAGCAGATGAAACAGAAAAGCTAAAGACTAAAAGCAGATGATGGATCAGATATAATCACTGAGTAGGCTTAAAAGAAAGCAAAAGCCTTCCCAGCTATAAAGAATCAGGGGTCAGAAGGATGTGGAGACTTACAGAGAAAAGTTAGAGATGGGGTACAGAGCAGTGATTGGATAGCCTCAGGAACATACTTCATGTTCCAACAAATACCTCAATACTGAGGAAGAAGAAAAGGTAGGCTACACTGAGAATTAGGACTGACATAGGCAAGACTGGAATCAGTACCAGCCCAGGGTGCATAGAGATGATGACTTGGCAATCTCATGGAAAACTCGGAGCCACTTCACACTTCTCAGAGTCACCTTCAGGCAAAGAGCAGAGGACACGGTTTATAGATAACCTTGAGGAAAGAAAAGAGTGATTCACACAGTAGCTATGGCATTAAGCAGCTATTAGGATGCAAGCATGCCATGGAATACAGTGACAATAGACGCATAACATGGTCTGCAGAATAAAAAGCCATCAGTTCCATGTGGTGTAACAGAAGGGGAACCCATAAAGAAGGTGACTGTCATCTTAGGGGCACAACAGATTATGCCCTACCAAGTACTAGGATTGTTAAGTATGATAATTACTTGATTTCTTACATTGACAATAAAAGAATGAATGGTAGGTATCATTTTCTTACCTGGCAATTATTAAACTGATTTTTAAAAATTTTTTTCTTGTTGTCTGTGTGTGGTGGTAGGTGCACACAGGCAGGAGGATATTAGGTCTGGAGCCAGAGTTACAAGGGGTTGTGAGGTGTTTAACATGGGTGCTGAGAAACACACACACTTTAACTGCTGATCAAGTTCGCCAGCCATGATAAAACTAAGTTTTTTTTATGTTATTGAAATCCAATTTGTCTCAAGTTATAGTACCCGTTTAAAAAAAATAGTACTATGAAAAATCTGTGTTTAGGCTGAAGGAAATAGTGATTGGAAAGTAGATGATCTGATGTGTGTTGCTGTGTACAGTCTTAGGGTATATTTCCAGTTAGCTTTGTACCTCACTGATCAGTGGACTCTGGACTAGCTTTACAGATACTAGCTTTTGGTTCTCCATATTTCTTTTCTAGACTTTCTGTATTTCCATAGATCTACACAAGTCAAATGTTTGATTTCCATCAGTTCCCCATTAGAACTCTTAGGAATGAGTGATTTAACTGAATATAAGTTAACCTAAGCTAGACAACTCACTCACAGGCAACTAAGTTAGTTAATAATTAGTCATAAACCTGTCCTTTTCTAACAATCTTAGTCTCTTTTTTCTTCCCATCTTATTTTTCATCTTTTGAGTTCCCTCATTGTTAAAAAAGAATGTTGAGTCCATCAGTCAAACCAGAGAGCTGTCCTATTCATTACCTCCCCTCTACACAAACACACACACACACACACACACACACACCTCACAATGCTCTGCCAAGTGGCATCTCAGGAATTTCTTTAGGACCTCTGTTTCCATCATTTATAACCTATTGCTAGCCACTGATACTTTCCTTCAGATTCACTCCCTTTAAAAGTTTATGTAAACCTATATAAATGCCATTATTTGGAAAAGTAGAAAACAACTATCGTGTGGAAGATAATGGTGACAACACAAAGAAAGCAATTTCCTGTTAGGATTGATTGGGCCAAGGACCTGCGCTAAGGCATATTCCCTACCCCTGCATAAACAACTGCTAGTGGTTAAGACAAATCATCACCACTAAAGTTGGCATTAAAATTCCAGGGCGAATCACATGTGGCCACTGGGGCAGGCCTCTTGGCTGAGACTTTGGCTGCAACACCTACCAGCTAGGGAATAGTAGCCCAGTCATCTACACTGGGTCTGCTTTCTTCATTGATTAAATGGGAGGTTACACGAAGTAACAACTCAAGTGCTCTAATCTAGGTTTACAAAGCAAAAAGTATGGCCATATATATACTGACATATGTGCTGCAACAGCTCAAGAATGTTAAGACAGGCCACTGATGCAAGCTCCTGTAAACAGACACCCAGACCCTAGCTGTGCAAGGACACATCACAGGGGATGGGCAAAGGAGTTCCAAAAAGCGAAACAGGGCAGGGAACACTCAGTCCATTCATGTGACTACCCTTGCCCATCCCCACACTTAATAACTTTTTGAAGTTGTGCCTGATGCATACATGATAAGAAACCCCTAATTTGTGAGGATCTATAATGTAGTGGCTCTAACAAGCTTCCTTTAAATGACTGTATAATAACAAGAAGACCGGGACTTGTGAGAAAGGAGAAGGTAAAGCATGTCTGTGGGTTCAGCAAAGTGTTCACAAGAGGAAGAGAAACAAGGACATGTCAGAATGCATGAAATGCTAAGGGTGTGTGGAAGAGCAAACAGCATTGGAACCCTGGCAGCAGCGGGAAGCACCTAACTATTACATTGTTTACCAAGAGACCCTCTGCCACAGCATGCCAGGCTGAACAAGTAAAGAACTAAGGACAAAGGAATCTGCTGTACAGTAGGCCCTTCCGTGGGCTGAGGCCAGGTGTCCGGGGACAAAGGGAAGAGAAGCAAGGTTTTAAGATGGGCTGAAGAGTGAGTGAAAAACAGGACCCTGATGGGACACACCGGCAAGCAAGTGCACACAAAAAGCACACAGGTGAATGCCATGCAAGCCAACAGTAGTTTCTGACACTGTGCTCTCCCACGGCACACACTTGCAACAGGGGACTGAGTGTGGGGCCTCCCTCTGGTGCTCACACTCCTGAAATAAAAGCGGTATTTATATATAGCCTATGTCCATCTTGTAGATGTTCCATCATCCCCAAAGTATTTCTCTTTTTACAATATAAATGCTATATAGTCTTATACTATATTGTTTATAGAATAATGATGTTTGTGCTCTGCATAAACATCACCATGGCAGGTTTTACCACATACACAGCAGATACTACAATATACTGTTTTGGAATAGTAGGAAGGAAAGCTAAAATAAAGAGAAGGGAATTTAGCCACCTCAAGGAGCTTCTAAGAGTAAGTGCTAGAAGACAGCAGCAAGCAAACAAAGCAGAGGCTGTAGGCCAGTGGGACTCATGGGTTAGGAAGATGGACTCCTAGGGTTAGGAAAAAACAACCCTGGCATCCCCTAAGAGATGTTCAACACTCAGAGGGTGGAAGTGGAAGCAGGCCAAGAATCCTGAGACGTTCCTGGGGCTAGTCTGTGAGGCAGGCAACTATTCAGATGTTTCCTTTTGGGCTTCCCTGGATCTGCCTTGTCTCTCTTTCCTTCTGGTAACCAAGAATCTACCCCCCACCCACACCTGAGTTCACTTTTCATCCTCATTTCCCCACTCAGCATCATTGCCCTGAGGGAGTACCACACTCATTGGTCCACACACAATACAAATGGTGCATATTGATTGTAGTGCTTTGTGACCTTACAAAAAAGAAAAAGAACAAAAGGTTATCACCATGGGAGGTGTAGAGTTAAAGCATATGTGTGGTCATGTGTGGTGACTTAGATGAGAAGTGTCCTTTAAAGGCTTTGGAATTGGGATTTTTTGGACCCTGGCTGGTGCAGATGGGAGGTTTAGGAGGCCTGGCTTTGCTAGAGGAAGCATGTTACCAGGGATAGGGTATAAGAGTGAAAAGCCTTGTTCTACTACCCAGTGGCTCTCTGCTTCGAGCTTGCAGTTAGGATGCGAGCTCTTGGGTTCCTGCTCCTGCTGCCATGCCTGCCACCTGCTGCTGTGCCTCCCCACTATACCTTTCTTCCGTAAGTCACTGTTGGTCATGGTGGTTCATTCCAGCAACAGGAAAGCACCAATACAGTGAGTCACTATGATCTTCCATGTAAAGGTAGATTCCCAATTGTTTCTTGTACACAGATAGCCTAGTTTTCTAATTATTGCTCAATGATCTAGATAAACAATATTTCTATGTAAAATTCACATTTTCTAAATCTACTCTTGTAGCCTGTAAATCTCTTATCTGTTCTTCTATTCTTTATCCCGAATGGTTTCCTGCTGAGTCTCCCACTTTAGTATGCTTTCAGAGAATTAGAAAAAATAAATCACTTAGTAGGAAGGAATGTAAACTTGAAACCAGAGATTTTACAGTAAAGTCTCCTCCTCCTGCTGAAATACATCAATTCATATCATCATTCCCACTTTTTCAAGAAGAAAAAACAAACAAAAAACAATAAAACCGTATGAAAAAGTTATAGTTATTTATGGCAAAGTCTGGATGTCTAACTATAAAATTAGACTGATACAGGCTAACTCCAAGTTTACCATTCAGAATTAGTTTTAAAAGATAAGTATCACATATATCAACAGAATACTGCATTTGGTGACTGCCTTATTATGTGACCCAGAAAGAACCTGGAACTGTTTTATCCAATTCCACAGATAAAATGAAACGGCAGACACACAGACACCAGGACTAGTTCCTCCCTTGAAACAATCTTTCCTGATAAAATTAAACCCTTTAAAGCTACAAGAGGCTGTATACCCCACCATCCTTCAACATATACAAGGAGAAACTAATCCCCTCAACATTCTCCTTTAACAAAATATATTATACAGGAAAAGATTTATTTTCTAACTCTCCTGCAAAATGAATCTTTTCCATGTATTGGAATTCTGAACTCTTCTGAGTACATCTAAATTTTATGGAATTCCATTTCTTCATTTAAAATATAGAGCTAATACTATGTTTTATCTTTTAAGACCCAAATTAAATCATATATAAGTAGTGTGTGTGTTGGGGTGGGGGTGGGGTATCTGCAAGCACATGTGTCTATGTGTGCCATCACTGTCCCTGTAAAGATCCCTTTATCTAGAACGAGCAATTCACAGTGGCAGTGTATGTATGAGCAGAGAACAGAACAAACTGTTACTCTAGTGCTGGCATAAATAAACTATGGCAAGAGCCACAGTCTGCATTTTGGAACAGTCCAATTTACTACAGTCCTATGAGTTCACTTCTGTACTGTGTGTGCTCGCTCACCACTACAATGGCAGGTTGGATCACGCTAACAGTGTAGAGCAAGCATGAGCTAAGCACAGGGATAGAGAGGTATAAAACTATCCTAATGAAACCCACTATTTTATACACTAAATAAAAATGATTCTTGGGCATAGTAGTTTACTAGTATGATCAGAATGATTTATTTTGCATATTAAGAAAGAGAATTCTAAGAGGTAACCAGGGTGTGGTGACACATGCCAGCAATCCCAGCACATGAAGGGAAGGCCAAATTCCACTGCAACCTGGTTGCACAGTGTGAGCACAACACAAAACAAAGCAAGAGTATACAACAAACTAGCCACACAGCCAAATAGTTACCCTTTTCAGGAAAAGGTGGCTGAACCCTACACTTAATGGGAACCATGGTACTTGTCCTTCCAATATACCAACATCCTGCTTCCCTGATAGGCAATTCTCCTACCATGCCCAAGCCCCCAAACCCCCAACCCTGTCAGCAGCAGAGAAACAGGATTTTAAAGCAATGTTAGTTTTCTGAACTTCCAAATATACACAATAAAAACATTGTGTTATTGCAACATATTCTTGTTAGATACTGAGTCATAAGTAAAAGGATCCTTTCTGACTCCTTTCAATAATTGATTCCTTATGTGTCTATCTGTTGTGTCTATGGAGTCCTAAGGTGTGAACAACATGCTTTTGTGTGTTTTCAAGAAACATTAACTTTTGTGTGCAGTATAGGCCAACAAATGGCCAAGCTGATGCAAGTTTGGGGTGGGTACTTTGCTTTTACTTAGAATTAAAGATTGCTGGTACCCAGGGAAGAACATAATACCTGCTTGATATCTTTGCTGTATTTTCAGATTTAGCTTTTTAAAGCCATCTCAATTATGCCTAACACCTGGGTCATAACAAATGCATTTTGTTTGTATGTGACTTTTTTGTTGTTACTATAGTTGTTAAAGATGTTACCTCCCTGCATCCTCCAACTTGTGATTCTCCTGCCTTAGTCTGTGGAGTGCTGGATTACAGGCAGGAAGCACCTAAAAACAGCATTTCAAATCCTACTTTCCAAGACAGCCGAGCTCAGGTGTGGGTGATCAGCACACCATTTCCTTCCTTTGGCTGTGGGTAATTCCAACACCATTTCTTCTCTGCCCACTCACTGCACTTATGGGCTGGGGTGGCATTACTTACAGGAAAATAGCAACTGCAGAGAGGGGCTATTTCCCAGCTATTATTCCCAGTTTCTCTGTGATAAATCACTATCACAGAGAGGCAAAATCCATGGAATGTCATTAACTCAGAACAAGGGAAAGAAAACAGTGATCCACACAGCTGAGCAGTGTGTTAGTGCTGTTATTATTACATTTGAGTAAATTATGGCTCTAGTTTTAAAATGATTTGAGGGTCTCTCTATACACACAGGCAAAAAGTTAAACTATACTCAAAATGATACTTTAATTTTATAAATTTCTTCATCCTAAAGAATTCAAGCCAATTATATATTCCTGAAATATACCACTACATTCCTCCAGGCTCTAAAATTTCATTTAAGAAATGTAATAAAAGCGAGTAAGCTCCAAGTACTAAGACCAGTTTCTGTACTCAATACTTGAAACAGTTTTCTTCCAAAGTAATGAGACTAATAATGTACAAGTCTCTGTATATTAAGGCTCATCCAAAGAGTAAACAGTAAATAAATCTAATACTCACTTGGAGGAGGTGTCATCAAAAACCCAATCTATACATAAACAAATAAAAGAAGCCTTGAAACCTTACGAAACACACAGCAGAAATATACCACACCTACAAAACAGGGTACATCACACCCACACAAACAAATTAAAAAGACGACATGCTACACAATTCATCTTCCTAAACTAAATTCCAAGACAATTTTATTGAATTCAGAATGGGTTTTTACATTAGAAGCTGGTCCCAGGGCAGCCTGTGAGGCCTGAAGGGGGCTTCTTATCACCAACACTCAGGAATGAAGACACAGGTCTAGTGAGAAGTACCCACAGAACACACAAGATTTGCAAACATCCTGAATTTAGAATTTCAGAGAACCCAAGACAGCCTTCCTTTGATGCCACATCTTTGTTCAGGAGAAGTAACAAAGGTTTGGCAAGAGTGAATGCCTGCCTAAGGTCTCCCAGAATGCATGTGGAAGCACAGAAAAGGTGGCTTATTCTGCATCTTCTTGTGTGGTGTGTGTATCTGCACCAGATATGGTTAGCTTTCTTAAGCTAAGGAAGAACATATAAAAAAGGAAACCCTTGCTCTTAACCAGGTAGGCAAATGCTATAGTTAATGTCAACTGTTATCTTGAGATCCACATTTACCTACCCTGTGAGCACGCCTGTGAGAATTTTCTTGATAAGTATACTTGATCCAGAAAAGCCTGTCCACTGTGGGTTGCACTATTTCCTAGACTAAGATCTTGGGCTTTTTTTTTTTTTTTTTTTTTAAAAGAAGAAAACTAATTAAAAATAAGTATTTATTGCTGTCTGATTTTTTTACCATGGAAAGAATATGACCAGCTATATCCTATTTCATATGGCTTCTCTATATGATGAACTGTAACTCTGAACTGTGAGAAACACACACACACACACACACACACACACACGGCACATGTGCATGCACATACACAGACACACAAACATACATACCATCCCATTTTCCCTCCTAAGTTGCTTCTGTCCGCATATTAATCATAGCAACAGAAAAGTAGCTGAGACACAAAATTTTAACCAGGAGTGGAACTGGAGCTGTAATAACCACATGGAATTCAGAATTGGTTTATAGTACAAATATGAAAGACTTTAGGATTTTGAAACAGAAAAATTCTTGGAAGTTGTAAACAGAGCTTACTGGGTTTTCTGATGGAAGGCTGGAAGACAAAACATGTGGAGAGAAATGTGGACAGTGGAGGCCTAGTTTGTGAGCTTTCAGAGGAGAACATGGGTTGTTTTCTTTTTCTTTTTTTTTTTTTTTCAAATTTTTTATTAGATATTTTCTTCATTTATATTTCAAATGCTATCCCGAAAGTCCCCTATACCCTCCCCTCACCCTGCTCCCCTACCCACCCACTCCCACTTCTTGGCCCTGGCGTTCCCCTGTACTGGGGCATATAATGTTTGCAAGACCAAGGGCCTCTCTTCTCAATGATGGCCAAATAGGCCATCTTCTGCTACATATGCAGCTAGAGACACGAGCTCTGGGGGTATTGGTTAGTTCATATTGTTGTTCCACCTATAGGGTTGCAGACCCCTTCAGCTCCTTGGGTACTTTCTCTAGCTCCTCCATTGGGAGCCCTGTGTTCCATCCTATAGATGACTGTGAGCATCCACTTCTGTATTTGCCAGGCACTGGCATAGCCTCACAAGAGACGGCTATGTCAGGGTCCTTTCAGCAAAATCTTTCTGGCAAATACAATAGTGTTCTAATGAGTTCTTTTGTCTATGGATCCAGCTGCATTTTGCTTGTTTCTTGAAAACTTAGGTAAAGCTGAATTTAAAGGTACTAGGTAATCTGTTTGGCAGAAGAATCTTAGGAGAACATGGTAGCTGATGATATATAAGTAAATTTTATTACTGAATAGATCATTATCACTGGAGAAAAACCCTCTGTACTGTACTAGGCAAAGGTCCACCATTCAGAGGCTCCATCTTGTGAAGATACAAGTTTACTTGAAAAAAGAAAGCCTAAATTGAAGGGATTTCCTGTTCCTCAAAAGCAAGTGTCTTAGGAAGCATGCCCCACAACCAGTACCATAAAGACTTGTTCCATGGTTTCAAAGAGCAGATGAAACCAAGCAATGTATAGCTGGGCGAAAATCAAAGCATGGACGTCCAAGGAGGCCACTGCATGTAACTGTGAAGATGAACTCTAAATTACAAAGGAGATGCCAGGACTGTGGAACATTTGCCAAGGAAAGCTATGGAGTAGAGGGGCCTCAAACAAAGAATATGTGTTTTACAGATGGCATAGTTGGAAGGGTGGGGCTACCTAAGTCCTCGAAGCCTAGGAAATTTCATCATGAGCTACAAATGGCAGGCATGGAGATACAGAATTTGGTGTTTTCCATACTGAATACTGGTATTGCTTTGGTCTGATTATTCCTTGCTATGCTGCCATTTTACCATTTTGGAATGGGAATGCATACTGTATGTTGGACGCTTATGACACATTTCTATTTTACACATGGTCAGTTAAGAGCTTAACTTAAATCTCAGATGAGATATAGACTTTGAACTATTAATCCACGCTGGCTGAAACTTTTAAAGACCTTGAGAGCAGGATGTGAAGTGATTTGTTGGCTGCCAAGTTAACAAAGGGTAGTCGGAATGGTTAGTTTAAACAATGATGAAATGTAGAATTATCTGGCCTCTGGGGCTCCCTAGAGGGAATTACCTTGATCAGGTTAATTGAACTGCAAGCAAAACTTATCCCTCAGTGATGGACTTTGACTTCTTAGCCAAAATATATCTGAGACAGGGTTCTCTGTGTAGCCCTGGCTGTCTTGTAACTTGATCTACAGGATGAGCTGACCTTGAACTTACAGAGATCTGCCTCTGCCCCTAAATGCAGAGATTAAAGGCAAACTAACCCTTCCTTATTAAGTTGCTTTTTGTTGGGGGTATTTATCATAGCAACAGAAGAATAACTAAAATATTACAAGTCTAGACAGCTGAAGAAGTGAATGGCTCCAAGTAGGTGTTAAGGTCCAATGTGAAGCTGACACAATGTGAGCAGTTAGTAAGTGGGCCTGGGACAGACACCAAGACAAATGGTAGGTACCATGCAAGCTGTAATCCCAAGACCTAAGAGGCTGAAGCAAAAGGACCACAAACTCAAGGAAGGCCTAAGCTACAAAGTGAGTTCAAGGTCACAAAGTGAGAAAGGGCTGAGGATGCAGAAACTCAGGGCTGCAGCCACTGTCTGACAGGTACCAGGCCTTCAGTTCACCCCTGCAGTACTGGGGTTGGAGTAAGAAGAGCGAAGGCTCTTCTGAATGTTGTAACAATGAATGTGGATACACTCAATGAGGCCTCTCCCTAGTATCACCACTGACATGACTGCTGAATACTTTTGGTTGTCATTATCAATGGATGATCGACACATAAAACTCAAATAACAGAAAGAACATAAATCTTAAAATTGGTTAATATTTCACTGAGACACATCTTATGCCCTAAGGTGAGTCAACATCCAGTCCAAATCTCACACTGCTTGCTTTAACTGAGAGGTTTCAGTACCACACCTCTATTCTCTTACTCTAAAAAACTCATAATAATAATAATAATAATATAACATAAAAAAAGCAAACTCTGACTTTGGAATGCATAAGTCCTATTTTGAGGAGGATTCTTCCCGAGTTCACGATCCAACTGGACTGATCAATGTGCTGGGACTTTTAGTCTCTCCAGTGGTTTAGATTCCCAAGCTTATGTTAGCTTCACTTATGAACAACTAACTATGCTATAGTTAAGAACAGGTGATTTACCAACAAAGCGGTTACTTTTAACTTTTAAAAATCCTGCTAGCCAATAATGAGGAAACATCTGTCTAAATAATGCTGCTTTGTCTCACTGTCCCATTGATGATTATGCTGAGAAACTGACATATGAACACTCAAGTCATCCCTACACAGAGCCTGAAAATGGTCAGCAAGTAAAGTCAAACTAAAAGACAATTCAGAGTAGATATATTTCAAAAATTCTGTAAGTTACACTAACTAAACTAAACCTCACATCAGCATCTGAAGGTGTAACCAGGAAGGAACGGTGTTACTTGTAAAGGAAGGCATTTTATTAAGTTCAGTTTTTACATTGAACGCATCAGCTGGGGGACTCCTCACTTCACACAGAGGTGGAAGGTAGGCATGTGGAGTGGATTTCAGAGCCACAGGGGAAGCTTGGTTCATGATGATCAGTCAGTGCACACACAAGCTGTATCTGTGCTTGGTACTTTCACACATGAAACAACCTGTCAGAACTGGCTGCACTAAGAAGCTGCCTTAATAGCCTTATTGTCATCTTTATAATGATCAAAGTAATGTGCTCAAGCAAGAGGAAAGTACATGCCTTTCAGACATCCAGTAGACAGTCAGAAGATGCATAGTAAGAATCTGATTAAGGGTCTAAGAGCATCAACAGAATCTTAAATCTTTGGGTGTTTTTGTTTGTTTGTCTGCTTTCTTTTGTTATAAAACAATATTTGTAAGAATAACTGTTTTAAAATTTATATTGATGTTTTAGTTGGTTTTTATGTTGGAATATGTCAACACAGTTAAGTAAAAAACAGCTGGGTTTACAGACAGACTCCTATGTCCACATCCACATTTTGTGTGGATAGAATGGTTAAAATTAGAAATAGACATGAATGATTCCATGTTTTATCACTAAAGCCCAGGTTAGTATTCTTAAATTTAAATTCAGATAGATATAAATACTGGTCTTTTCTGACCTCATTCTACCAAAATATCACAACTATGACTTTGACTGTTTGTGGCCAGAACAAGAATTTATAGTATATTTTTCTTTAAGCCTCTTTAAAAACAAAACAACCACAAAACATAAACAACTATGTGATACAAATTTAAGATTCTATGATAGATATTTTAACATGGGGTTAAAGTTGATTTAGGCAAAACTAAATATTATATAGACACCAAGATGTGTGCTTTTGAAACAGGCATTACTCTATGCAGGAAACATCCAATTTCCAGCTTTCACCACTACTACCACCACCACCCCTCTCTCCCTTCCCATCCATCTCGCCCCACCCCTCCCTACACACACACACACACACACACACACACACACACACACACACACACACACTTGTACTATTGCTTGGAGAATGCAGGGCAAAGAAAGGAAAACAACAGACATGGCAGGCAGCTATATGCCCAGCTATGTGAGAATCATGTATCTGGAGAGAGATCTAAGGCTCCAGCAAATTCAACTTGATCCCATTTCTTTAAGATCCAGCGCTGAGAAGAAGCTGAACACCAGGGCAAACTGGTGTACCTTGGATCTCCATCGGAACAAAAGTAAAATGACACACTCAAATGAAAAAACATTAATAATAGATAAATGGTGGTCCTTTGAATTCTGTCTGGAGGAAGAGGATGAAGGGGCTTGAGAAGAAAAACAAATTCTAAAAACACAACACACTTATGAGATGATAATACCAAAGAGGAAATTAGAAAAGGTATGATAGATAGAAGAAAGAGTGCAGCGGAGAGGGGCTCTCACTTCTGAAGCAGGTGAATGGCGGTGTATTCTGCATTTAAGCAAGGCTAGTTTCAAAAGGACCAGATACACAGCACACACAAGCTACTGACTGATCATCATGAACCAAGCTTCCCCTGTGGCTCTGAAATCCACTCCACATGCCTTCCTTCCACCTCTGTGTGAAGTGAGGAGTCCCCCANAGGCATGTGGAGTGGATTTCAGAGCCACAGGGGAAGCTTGGTTCATGATGATCAGTCAGTGCACACACAAGCTGTATCTGTGCTTGGTACTTTCACACATGAAACAACCTGTCAGAACTGGCTGCACTAAGAAGCTGCCTTAATAGCCTTATTGTCATCTTTATAATGATCAAAGTAATGTGCTCAAGCAAGAGGAAAGTACATGCCTTTCAGACATCCAGTAGACAGTCAGAAGATGCATAGTAAGAATCTGATTAAGGGTCTAAGAGCATCAACAGAATCTTAAATCTTTGGGTGTTTTTGTTTGTTTGTCTGCTTTCTTTTGTTATAAAACAATATTTGTAAGAATAACTGTTTTAAAATTTATATTGATGTTTTAGTTGGTTTTTATGTTGGAATATGTCAACACAGTTAAGTAAAAAACAGCTGGGTTTACAGACAGACTCCTATGTCCACATCCACATTTTGTGTGGATAGAATGGTTAAAATTAGAAATAGACATGAATGATTCCATGTTTTATCACTAAAGCCCAGGTTAGTATTCTTAAATTTAAATTCAGATAGATATAAATACTGGTCTTTTCTGACCTCATTCTACCAAAATATCACAACTATGACTTTGACTGTTTGTGGCCAGAACAAGAATTTATAGTATATTTTTCTTTAAGCCTCTTTAAAAACAAAACAACCACAAAACATAAACAACTATGTGATACAAATTTAAGATTCTATGATAGATATTTTAACATGGGGTTAAAGTTGATTTAGGCAAAACTAAATATTATATAGACACCAAGATGTGTGCTTTTGAAACAGGCATTACTCTATGCAGGAAACATCCAATTTCCAGCTTTCACCACTACTACCACCACCACCCCTCTCTCCCTTCCCATCCATCTCGCCCCACCCCTCCCTACACACACACACACACACACACACACACACACACACACACACACACACACTTGTACTATTGCTTGGAGAATGCAGGGCAAAGAAAGGAAAACAACAGACATGGCAGGCAGCTATATGCCCAGCTATGTGAGAATCATGTATCTGGAGAGAGATCTAAGGCTCCAGCAAATTCAACTTGATCCCATTTCTTTAAGATCCAGCGCTGAGAAGAAGCTGAACACCAGGGCAAACTGGTGTACCTTGGATCTCCATCGGAACAAAAGTAAAATGACACACTCAAATGAAAAAACATTAATAATAGATAAATGGTGGTCCTTTGAATTCTGTCTGGAGGAAGAGGATGAAGGGGCTTGAGAAGAAAAACAAATTCTAAAAACACAACACACTTATGAGATGATAATACCAAAGAGGAAATTAGAAAAGGTATGATAGATAGAAGAAAGAGTGCAGCGGAGAGGGGCTCTCACTTCTGAAGCAGGTGAATGGCGGTGTATTCTGCATTTAAGCAAGGCTAGTTTCAAAAGGACCAGATACACAGCACACACAAGCTACTGACTGATCATCATGAACCAAGCTTCCCCTGTGGCTCTGAAATCCACTCCACATGCCTTCCTTCCA
Organism: Mus pahari; assembly: GCF_900095145.1. Taxonomy (NCBI): domain Eukaryota; kingdom Metazoa; phylum Chordata; class Mammalia; order Rodentia; family Muridae; genus Mus; species Mus pahari. The sequence continues at coordinate 52,362,288 of NC_034591.1, forward strand.
CCTCTGTGTGAAGTGAGGAGTCCCCCAGCTGATGCGTTCAATGTAAAAACTGAACTTAATAAAATGCCTTCCTTTACAAGTAACACCGTTCCTTCCTGGTTACACCTTCAGATACTGATGTGAGGTTTAGTTTAGTTAGTGTAACTTACAGAATTTTTGAAATATATCTGTGCTTGGTACTTTCACACATAAAGCAACCTGTCAGAACTGGCTGCACTAAGAAGCTGCCTTAATAGCCTTATTGTCATCTTTCAAAAAGATGGATTTTACTGTAAATGATGTGTCTATGTGGGTATGAGCATATGAGTGCTGGTGTTCTCAAAGACTAGAAGGGAACTTCAGATCCCCTGGAGATGAGCTGCAGGTGGCCAAGAGCTGCCTGATGTGGCTGTATTTGCTGTGTGTAGGAAATTTATACTTTTCCATAAAATTACTTTCAACGTTGCATTTGGGAGATACACATCTACACCATTGGGGATGCTCCCGTGCCTGTTAACTTGAATGGGTTTATGTGTACTGTCATCTGTGGTGAGCTGCTTTAATAAACTGTGCTCCTCAGAGTTCTCTGACATTGGTATCTAATCAGAGTATGTGCCCTACAGCATAAAAAGCAGCTCATGGAAAGACACTGGGTAGAACCTCTAGACAAGCAAACTGAATAAAGGCTTTCCAAAAAGACAAAAAACAAAAACCTGCATTTTTAAAAGCAAAATTTTCTATGCCTCAATGCTGTGACTGACAGATGTTCCTTGCTGTTCCCAATTCCTCTCCCCCCCCCTCCCAGTTTTTAAAGATAGGGTTTCTCTGTATAGCCCTGGCTGTCCTGGAACTCACTTTGTAGACCAGGCCGGCCTCGAACTCAGAAATCCGCCTGCCTCTGCCTCCTGAGTGCTGGGATTAAAGGTGTGTGCCACCACGCCTGGCTTCCCAATTCCTCTAAAATAGATACTCATGGATATTCCCCATGTATAGTCTTAGGCTCATCCATGGTATAGGCCTTCAGCAATAAACAAAAGACCCAGACTGTATTCTCAGGCTGTCCTTGCCACCATGTGACTCTAAATCAGTATGTTCTCATTTACCAGTTTCTTCAGAAACTAGCTCTCATCCACCACAGTGCTCCCACCATCTACAGCAGGAAGCTGCCTTCCATGCCACTCCCTCTACTGCACAGGACAATTCCTGTTCATGTTCTAGCCTAACCCTGATGCCCTCGACACTTTTTCCAGCCAATTCCCTCGAAGAGGCTGAGAATTTGTCCCATCAACTCCCTGCTACCTCTCTCGGTCTTGCATAGTAGACCCTTCATTCATCATTGACTTCTTTCCTTAATACTCAAACATAGTGACCACTTTCAAAGAAACCCTTCCCAAAGTACTGTTTGTTTAAGGTTCCCATTCTTTATTACCTTAGAAGCTTCAAGTCTCGACGGTAAGCATCTCGGTGTTTCATCTTTTCCTCTTCTTTAATCATTCAACTCTAGCCTGTGATTGCAACACTCAGCTTTTGCCTAGGTATACTATATAAAGACAGCTAGTAAGCACTGTGCCTAACTCGGCAGCCTCTCACTGGTCCTCAGGCAGCCATGGGCCACCTCTAGAAAACTCACCCCATAAATACTTTCATAACTTCCCTTTCTCAGCCATGCTGGGGGCTCCTGGAAACTCTCCTATGCAACTCCTCCTTAGTCTGCTATTCAGAAGAGAGCATTCCCCCAATTATGTCTTCACCATCTTGGTATTGTCATTCTCTCTCATTCCCAGAACGGTGTCTTAAAAAAGGAGTTCAGGAACATTTCCCATGCGTGGCCCTTCTCAGTTCTAAACATGTATTTCCAATGTCTCTAACAAATGTATCCATTCTAGAGCTGAGTACCCTGCTGGTCACTGGGCTTTATAGTGGGGTGACCAGGGCTGCAGCAGAGTCAATGGACAGTGAAAGAATATGCAGGTGAGCATAGAGAGCTTCCACACCAGGTAAAAGCTAGGAGGGCTCCTGCCTCAGCTTAACCTACATTTCCAACAGCCACTAAGGAGGAACATTATTTCTCAAATGGTAGCCAGCCACCATGCCCCCAGAACGTTGTTGAGCTTACTTGATAAAAGAGGCAGGCAAGAGAAAGAGTTAGCAGCTACTTGGATCCTTACCTACTCTTGGAAATGCTTGTTTGTTTTCTGATAACAAACCAAAAGTGACAGAAATCTTAAACTGAAAGGTCTCCCGAGCTATCACACTAGGATATAGCCCCCTCCTCCTCTCTGACCTCCATTAATAGAAGCTCAGCAACATTGGGGTGTGGAATCTGTATGAATTATGATGAGGCCTTCAGATCAGGGGTGGCTCCTTGTTTGAACAGCTGTTACTTTTCTAACAGATTTTCCTTTCTACTCACCTGCCATTTAACCAGCACTTCTACCAGAGTGAGCTTGCCCACTCTTTACCTTCCTAACCTATCAGATGTGAGAAACCATCCTTTATACCCTACACCTTACATTCAACTAAGTTACTCAGCAACCTGAAAGAAAACCCATATTCTCCACTTTCCACACCTTTAATTGCAGCTTTCTCTCAGTCAAAATGTCAAACATGTTTCAAATCCTGACATTCTCCCCTTTTTAAAATGCCAGATCAGACCTTCTTTAAGATACTAAGCCAGATTCTCTCCTCGTTCAAGCCTGCCAAGCCTAAATCTATAGCATGAATTACTCATTCAGCCCTTTAGCACTTCAAATGTTTTTGACCTGTACCTACATCAATCTTCTGAACAAAATATAAAACCCAAGAGGCCTGTATCACCAGTCTGGTCAAAAGCAAGAGCATGCTGCCTACTGCACAGGGCAGGTATACCAGTCACTTCCCTGCCGCTGTGACCAAGGAAGGATTGACTTTTAGCCCACAGCTTCAGAGCAGTCTGGTCTACTGTGGAATGGCAGGTAGGGTAGAGCAGTTCTGTCTGTGGCAGCAGGAATTAGGTATTACCATAGCAGTGGGGCAGAAACAGAGAGTGAGGAAGAGGGAAGGGAATGCAAATCCTACTTCCACCAGGCAGACCCAGCAGCCTAAAAGCGCCATGACCTTCAAGAAACTGCACCAAATTTGACTGAACAGTCAAACATGAGCCTATGGAAGGCCACTTGAGATGTAAAGCATCGTGGTAAAGTCATCTTGGTGAGTCACTACCATAAACTAGACAGAGTCCCAAGGACTTGTTCAAGATATAACTAGGTCACATATGTGGCAGCCATGATTTTCAAAGGTTAAAACTTTTAGATTCCAGTCCCCCTCATCAATAAAATGTAAAAATAATAATTGACTTTGGACTTTTCAAAGCACCAAATGAAAGCTCTTTGAAAAGTCCCCACAATACAAACACAAGATAGTACTTTTATCAGAATACTTTGCAAGATGGTTATTGGTAAAGATTGACCAACTTATCTTGCTGTACCAGAAATGTTGCTTTATAAATAAGGACTTTGCTACATAAACTCAGGAAGACAAAGGCACCAAATAGGTTTAGTCATTGGTAATATCTAGTTGCTGTAATGTCAACTATGCTGTTTCATTTTACTGTCTATCCACAGTGCTAATCAAAGTATTAAAATGAGATTTTAAAATGTACTCTTTTGTAGCCTTCTGTAGCTTCCAGGCAGTAAGTAATTTGTGTAAACTAATCATAAATTACACTCATATGCCTAAATGCTGTTATACCTTCATAATAAATGCCAATGACATGAAACAGCCTCTGAAAGAGAAGCTCTATCATTTCTTCTTAGGAGTCACCTTTACCCTAATGGTGTATACACGCTCACTGGCCAGTGTAAAATGAGCTTGGGAATTTCAAGCTCTGAAGGAGTATTTTCAATGCCTCTATGTTCCCCTACCCTCCACACACCACGAACACTATGCTTGTGTTACTTCCGAAAAGAAGAAACCCACTGTGCAGCAGGCAGTGTGAAACATAATGCAGCTTTACTCTGCATTAGAAAAGCAAGAAAACAACCAACTGTGAATTAGAAATAGAACAAAATTTGGACTTGGCAGTTGCAAGCCCAGGGGAACTCAGGTAACATCAAAAGTATTCCCTAATGGTTAATAGCTGATTTTATTTCAGATGCACTAAGTACACTATGGGATAGGTTTAACATACTAAATTTTACTTTCAAAAGCTCTACACAGAATTGTTGGTCAAGCAGAAGCCTGGCAATGACAGCAAGCAAGTCTATCAATCAAACATGGCTGTGCTCCGCTAGCAGCCCCTGACACCAATTAGGAAAAGGCAATACAGAACTGCTGCTACCAGGCTACAGCTTTGCCATTAGAGCACAGCCTGGGCGAGAGCGGCTGTGAACATGGGATTTAGGGTCAGGAAGGAGAGGAGAAGAGCACCTAGGAAAATGCAACATGAAAAAGGAGGTTTGCGGGAGGGACACGGAGAAGAAGCCAGTCAGTCTGCAATCAAACAGCCCATTTTATTGTTCCCGGTCAAAGCCACGCAGACACTAAGACAAAGCCAAAGAGAGGCGGCCATCCCGCCCTGGATGGCTCTGCTGATGGCCTGAGAACTCCAGGAGCCTATGGCTATCACACAGCAGCTATCACACAGCAGCTCTGGGCTACAGACTCTGACTGTTCTTTTTGGTCAGGATTCACAAGCTAAGCCAGCTCACACGGGGCCTTAACGTCAAAGGCAGACACATAACAAAGTGCCGCAAGCCCCGTAGTTCAAACCAGCCTCATTATTTGCACATAAGCCTTCTGCCAAGTTTTCTCATTTCCACATCCTACAAAATTTTGGGTACCTCCTTTCGATTCTTCCCACCTGAGCTCTTCTTCCAAATCATGACTCATAGTCCTGGCTTCTCAGCCTTCACAAACTCCAAGGCCTTAAATAGCTTGCTTTGCACTGTCGTCCCTTCATCTATAACCACTGTTGCTATCTGCGGAACACCTCCCCTTAATTCCATTTAGCTCTTCCACCTTTGAGGGCTCTGGCTGATCCCTTCAGCAGTGTGCTAGCTGAAAGACCAAAGCAAGGCTGACAAAGAAGTTCTGAACTGTAGGGATCCCTTTCTAATGCAGACTCAAAACCTAGGTCTGACCAGTCCTACAAAAGACTCTGGTCTAAGTTATATAAAAGTAATGAGCAAATATATCTAAAAAACTTAAAACTGTAAATTTTGAAATATTAAAAAGAAAATGATACTAAGTTATCAACTGAACTACCTCTATGGCAACAAATTCTCCTGGTACCTGATCCTACCTCAGGAAGGAGAACTCTGACTTAACTCTAGTAATTGTTCTGCTGCAGTCAGTCCTGCCCAAGTGTTATCAGAAGTTTCTCATGGTGTACCCGGTGTGCCACGCACACATGAACAAGAAGCGTGGGTTTCCAAATGCAATGTGGTGTCTGACAGACTTGAGCGTGAGAGTCCCCTACAAAGTCTACAGGGTATGCTCAGATTTGACGAGAACACAGGATCCCAATCTCAGCTGCCTGAAGGGACAGCCAGTGAAGCTGTAGAAAATGCTACAGCTTAGGACCGAGCTTGCAGAGATGCTGACCTCACTGGCTGTGAGTCCACCTAAAGACCAAGATTTCCTTTAAGAGCCCTCATCCACAACTGGGTCCAAAGGATGCATAAAACCTCATGCCTATGCCATTTATATCAGAGAAGGTCATTACTCATGGGGCCACAGCAAAGGTGAGGGAGGTGGCCAGGAAAGCAGGCCCCAAAGGTCAAGAAAGAAAGAAAGAAAGAAAGAAAGAAAGAAAGAAAGAAAGAAAGAAAGAAAGAAAGAAAGAAAGAAAGAAAGAAAGAAAGAAAGAAAGAAAGAAAG
>NC_034591.1:52368895-52375941 GCF_900095145.1 Mus pahari
AAAGAGAGAAAGAGAGAAAGAAAGAAAGAAAGAAAGAAAGAAAGAAAGAAAGAAAGAAAGAAAGAAAGAAAGAAAGAAAGAAAGAAAGAAAGAAAAAAAAAGGAATTGTAGTAGACCCTGGGGGCAGGCATACAGGAGCGGCCTGCACAAGCAGCATTCCAGACTGATGGATGCTGGAGGAGAGCTAATTTTAGACTGTTGTGTCTGTTCTCTGGTAGAGAAGGGAGCTGCCTAATGGGCAAGACAGGACAGCTGCCCCTGTGTGGACTCCTCAAGCATAGAGAGGAACACTGGCACCTGATGATCTCTACTGGCATATTAAAGATCCGCCCAATGTCACTTGGCTGGGAGTGAGGTACTGTGACTCTGTAGCTTTCTAGCACCACAGTGAAACACCATGGTCAATTACCTTAAGAGAAAAAGCTTCTATTTTGGCTCATAGATTTGGAACTTCCAGTCATAGACCAAGTGGTCTCATGGTTTGGACCTCCAATGAGGCACCAAACTGAGGCGAATGGAGTGGAGACCAAGCCAGGCAGGAAAACACAGGAAAGGGAGGAGGAAGAGAGCAGGGCTCCCAGTCTCCAGCACAGGCCAAGTAACTGAACTCCCCCTACAGGGCCATCTGGCATAAGACTGTTTTTCACACATGGACCATTGTGGACTCTATCCACACCCAAATCCAAACAGTACCTATCTCTTTTTTTTGTTATTGTTGTTATTGTTTTGTTTTTGGTAGTCCAGTTTGAGAATCACTTCTCCAGACCAGCTTGGGTTATGCATCACTAGTATGAAAACCTGGAAAGAGATTTTAGGGTTTGTGGGGAACACTTGAGATTTTCAGATAAGGAACGCTCAACCAGTTTTTTAAAAAATCTACAAAAATATTCCAAAATCCAAAATTCTTAACATCTGAAGAAGCCCTAGTCTCCAGCTTTTCAAATAAGAAATATTCCATCTGTATTTCAAACTCTTAACTTCATATAAGGTCTCATAAGAACTGTGTCCCAATGCATACGCTGCTTTAATAGGTCCAACCTGAGCTAAAGAGAACATTTCTAATAAGCAAGCAGGTGATGACACTTCCTCTGCTATAGTTGCGTTCTGTGAAACATCTTGGTCCTGAGTGCATGGTTTTTACACATAAAGATGGTTTCACAGTTCGGGAGTCTCTTTGGAGGACCTGGTGTGGTAGAGAGTTAACAATCCATGTGGTGGGTTGTGAATAAGGAGAAAAAGAACAGCCCACAACTTATTCATCAGATCCAACAAATTATCTTCATATATCTCCACATTCTAATGCTTAGTGCCTATCCATTTATCTATCCGTTTTCCTGTCTATCGTTTCCAATTGACTATGTGCCAAAAGAATAGCAACCCAAGTGTCTCATTTGCCTTGATAATCCTGGAGCCTGAAAGATCCAGCACAGAAGGCACTCAACATGTTTCTGCACACTCAGGAGTGAGCTAGGTGACAGGGATACCTCAAACTGAGATAGTGTTTGATTATCTTGTCTTTGCTATCAGTTTATTCTAGGTAACGACAAGTAGAGAAATATCCTCATGGCTTGTGGTAAGATCTGCCTGGGAAACAGGACATGATGAGACAAGTGTTCATCTTCATTGCTAGCTAAGGTGTATTTACGTACTATGTCCAGCAACATAAGAACAAAACAGAAAAGAGATAATTGGAAAGAGACTGCTTTTCTACAGTTGTTATAAGGAACCTCCCTGCCACAGAAGAGCTTCTGAGAGGGAACCTCTGGGAAGGCAAGTTCTAAGGACAGCCATCTCATTGACTCCCACAGACCCCCAAAGGACCATGATGAAATGGCCAAGGAGAAAGTCTCACAGCCTTGGGAAAAACATTAATCCAACCTCAGAATCCAATCGCTCACAAGGCCTGCTGGCAGAACTAACAAAATTAGAAGAGAATGTGCCTGAGGCCCGCATGGGCAGAGGGGTACACAGACTTCCCTGGCTAGTGTGAGCCCCACCAGACAGCACTGGCTTGTGGTGATTTTTCAAACTGCTGGTTAACTACCAGTGGACTATTGCAGTTTACTAATAATACTGGTATAATGAAATAGAATAAATACAAGAAAAAAATGCATGAGGACAGAAAATAACGAATTGCAAGTAGAAGGATTTCCTACAGAAGAACTAATGAGTTTTGTGTACTGGGTGATGGTATAAATGTATTATTGTGAATCAGAATATAAGCTAAACTTTGCTGACTACTAAATTCCAGACTTCATTCAAATATAGAAAAAAACTGTTCAAAAGAAAATATAGAAGCTTTAAAAAACTTTCATATACTATTATGTTAAAATAACTGAAGTCATTAAAACATAAACTTCTTAATTAAAATGTGTCTGCAGCAGAATGATCATTCTTCACATAGTACTGACACACTAATAGGTAACATTCACAATTATACTAAGTCATATTTCGTAAGGAAACAGCATGCCATAACAATCCAGAGGTATAGTCTAGAGCCAAACTGACCAGTTACTGTGAATGAACTGATCAGCCACTCTAACTCTTAGTCATTCCTAAAGCAGGTAACAATAAAATGACAAGCTCATGTAGGAACAATGGTTAAAATATTTCTTTGTATACTTGTGGCAAGAGTTAACCCTAATAAGCACTCGCTGTTATTATTCCGTTAGATGAAGGTCTACTCCTTTTCCATTAATGCTGCTGCTTAGCTAGTAAGGTTACAAACTAACGTCATGAGTTGAAAATGAGCACACTCAACACCCTGTATACTGAACAGTCCATGAGTCACCTCCCTGCTTGATCACTGGGGCTGAGTCAAGGCTCAATGTCCTTGGTCCATACTCTTAAGAGGATCAGATCTTTGGCCTGGAAAAGTTCAAAACTCACTATTCAAAGTGCATCTTCTACAGAATGCATGCATACAATTTTCCCACCATGACAGAGCAGTGTAAGCTCAGGACCAGACATACTTTACCATTACATTACAGAGCAAGGGTGTGGCTGATATGTAACAGCCTAGGAAGCCATCTTGAGCCATCTGGAGAGTCAATTTGAAATAAAAGCTTGACCAGTGAGAAAGGGCAGGTTGGGAGAGAGGTATACTCACAAGAATGTCACAGAGTTATGACACAGCAAGGAAGGAGCACATGGGTCAATAAAGGCACAAATTAAATTTTCACACCAGCACACCTGAGTCTCAGCCTACAGTTTGCTCTTCTTCTACACTGCCTTTTCAATTTGTTCATGAAAGTATGTGGGACCTTAAGCTTGCCCTATTTTCCTAATCTCATTCAAACTGTGAGAAGCCACACGCTGTGTTCTTAAGAACCAATTATTAATTAGAAGCCCCAGAAAGCTGGACGGCTCTCATTATTATTAAATCCAATATCAAAAAAGGATGTGGATAATTACTATATTTGCTTCCCCAACTGGTTCTGATAACGCATGCTGAAGTTATCTTGACACCAGTGTCACCACTGCTAGAAGTGCTCAATTTACTGGCACCTCATCAATGGCTGCTCAAAGCTCCTACTGCTTGCTGCTAAACTAACAGTTTATATTAGCTAAACACAGTTTGGTAGCCATTGTCAAGAAAACTGGAGTTGCTCAGGCATGACAGAGTTACTGATGTTATTTGTTTGGAAGCCTCTGATTTAGTGAATCACTTGCAATTGTTAAGCAAGTAATTAAACTATAAAGCCAAGACCTGTGATTTTCAGGCTTTTCAAAGCAATAATCATCAAAATTCCAAGTGCCATTTAACTGATTCCCTTCTAAAGGCACTGGCACCGTTCATGCTGTTGTCATTATTCCAGCTGTATAGTTTACAAGAACAAGATTGCGGCCTGTACAAAAATTATACAACACTTAACTACCTCACTAAACACAAGGGGTTTAAAGGGAAAACATAAAAAGCAGTTAACAAGAACTAAACATGGATTTGCTCACATATGGCTGGCTACCTTAGGACTATTTTTAGGACAGAAATCCTAAAATAACTAGACTATTGTTCCTCTAACCTTTTCCAAACATAAGACTGCATTATGAGAATTTCACAATTCCCCTAAGTGTCTTTAAAATTACAAGCAATTTAAACCTATGATTCATGTACCACACTGACTACATGCATTTTTTAACTTCAAATCTCAATTATATCTTAATAATATGGGGGTGGGGTAAAATGCCTTAAATAAATCATATTTCAAAGGCTCCTGGTAAAGTAATAATACTTACATGTATTTTTTTAATTGGCCTGCATTATAAATGTATACCTGATTGTTACGACCTGTCTTTCCACATTGACTGAAATACCACGCAGCAATACCTACTTCAAGCTACTGACAGAAGCTTTTAAAAAAAAATATGCTTATTTGTGATTGGCAATTAGTTGTGTTAGTTATTATAATCCAACATTACAAATAGCAATTTACTCACTATACAAACCAGCTATAGTAATTAGTGAGAATATTATTACTGATTGAGATTTAATATGGCGAATGGTATTGCAGTACTATGGGACATAAAAGGACCGACTGAACGTTCATTTGCCCAAGTGCACTGCCTTCTCGAAGAACCTTATTACTGCGGTGTTTCATGTAGAAGAATACTGCCATTCAAAAAATTAACTGACTAAAGTCTGGATTATATAAAAGACATATTAATGGTTCAATAAAATATCAGGAATTAAAAAAAAAAATCCCAGAAAATGCCTCTAACAAATTGAGGAAAATGTGTATTTCAGAGGATAGTCTAACACAACTACTGTTTTATCTTACCAGTTGTTATTGTCAAATAATTGTATATTTTACATGAGTCCCTTCCTCTTGCTGTATCTGATGCACACATATGCAGCTGCATCATATCCTTTCCATGTGTTTATCATGACTGGCATCAGGTCTCCTGTAAGGTTCATGTGCTAGATGCTAATCACTCTCCACTTGTTAGCTGGACATGCTCAGGCTCAGGGAAGACTCATGAATTGCTCAAGGACTTCAAACTAGTAAGACCAAGACCCACACCCCACTTTCCAGATTTCTGATCTTTTTTTTTTTTTTTTTTTTGATATTATATATAAGACTTAACATTGGGCTGGTGAGACGGCTCAGCAGGTAAGAGCACACTGACTGCTCTTCCAAAGGCCCTGAGTTCAATTCCCAGCAACTACATGATGGCTCACAACCATCCGTAGTGAGATATGATGCCCTCTTCTGGTGTGTCTAAAGACAGCTACAGTCTACTTACATATAATAATAAATAAATAATAATAATAAAAAGACTTAACATAGCCATGTCCACATTGGGGAAGGCTAGAGTTATGCAAGGCAGGCAGAAACCAGGCTGCGACTGTAGTTCAGTTGGTAGAATGCTTGCACAGCATACTTAAAGCCCTGGATTCAATCACCAGCATTGCATAAAGAGGCTATCATGGTACAAGCCAGTGACCCAGAAATCCAGAGGTAAAGGCGAAAGGAGTAGAGATTCAAGGTCACACAAGACCCTTTCTTAAAGAGATGAAAAGTTCACAACTTGGAAATGGCCATTTTTGAAGTTACTCAGAAATAATGGTACAGTTCCTAGCCAGCTTGGCAAGTTCTAATTTACCTGACAACTGAACTACTTAGTACCTCAGCAGTCCTAAGTACACTAACTATTCTCTATAATACTATCACTACAGAAATAAAACCTGAAACAAAACTCAGAGTGCAAAATCGGGAACCTGGGAACTGTTCTTCAAATTCATGACAAACGGAGAAATATTTGAGACACACAGGAACAAATAAATATATGGGTATCCCTAGTCACATGAATCACCACCATCATTTCTTTTATGATTCAAATGACTAATCCAAGCTTCTTTTCCTAAGGGCCCACCAACTAAGACAGCCCCCATAGACATACTCTCTTTGGAGTAAAGCTGTTAAAATCAGGTCCATAAATGTACCAGAGAGCAAATTACCTCGTCTAAGGAGCAAGTACTCTAAAAGGTTGAGTGACAGAAAACAAAACTAAAATACATCTGTCACTCCCATTAGCAATATTAGTGCTAATGAAAAAGTACACGAACAAGAACACACACCTCTTAACTCAAATGTGTTACAAAGACTAGATTAGTCACAGCTACTCAGGTTAAATTTTAGCACTCGGGCTGAGAGTAATGTTCAGTGGTTCTGCAGCATGATCCCAGCTATTTAATTACAGTTTTCAAGCCATTTAACGCCTCTCAGCACACAGAAATGAGACGTGTGTGCATGTGTGTTAAACAGTTCAAGATTTAGGTATAACTCAATTATCTGGCATCCCTTGGAAAGGGAGTGCTTCATGTAAGTACATTTTCTATACAACTGAGGCCCTCCCTTCTTGCGCCCTAAGTCCCTGATTCAATCTGCAGCCATCTGTAAGGGAGTCCTTCCTCAGAGAACAAGCAGAGTGCTGGGGCGCAGACTGTTTGGACTCTTTTTTCAGAGAAACCAAGGCCATCACTAGAAGCCTGTAGCACTTTCTGTGTTTTTCATTTGTCTTTCTTTTCTGGGTCATTTTCTCCATGTGACAGCATCTACCTCAGACTACACGAATATATATGTATATGTGTATATATGCATGTATATGTATATGTATATATATATGTATGTATATATATGCATGCATGTATATATAAGTATTTTACATATATAATCTACAGGTTATCAACAAGATTTAGCATGAAGGCATAAAGTAAAAAGCAAGTGCTTTATTGAACAGATTTCATTTTTATTCTGAAGCAGACCAGAAGAGATATTGTTCCAACCACCCTGTCAGTTTGTATTTTCAAAAGAATTGAAAATAAGAGAAGTTTTAGACCCGGGGCAGGACCCTGCATTCAAGATTCTAGTTCTACTACAGGCAAAAAAAAAAAAACCAAAAAAAAAAAAAAAAAAAAAAAAAAAAACTAACCAAATAGTCAATGCCCTATCAAAAGACTTCAAAGCAGGCGCTTCTGTGCCTTGCTCAGGGCATGCACATACATGTTTTTATACATTGCTCCAGTTCTAGCTCCTAAGCGTTAG
>NC_034591.1:52376272-52380447 GCF_900095145.1 Mus pahari
CATTTCTTAGAATTATGTCTTCCTTGAAGACTGCACATAGACCAAGGCACCACACTTCAGTTCAAACAAGGCTTTCCTGACCTCTTCAAAATATTCCCACCAAGAATATCAACCACTCAGAGTAACCGCCAAGCGTCTGCTCTGCTGCACACACATGTAACTTGAGAACTGGCTCTCCCATCACAAACTTTATCAGTTTCATCCTCTTCTGGGCAAACTGTGTCTCTGAAACCCAACCACAGCAATGAGCCCTCCCACTTGTTGGTAATAATGGGTTCCTTACACTGCTAGAGACAGCAAGAACTAGAAGCACAGAACTGCTTACTGCTTACATTCCACCTGCTCAATCGCTTTTCCAATTGTTCTAGAGAAGTCTGGGGTGGTTAGATGATCTATAAGGGAAGCAGCTAGTTAGGGTATGCCATCGACAGGACAGGAAATTGTGAACAAGACCTCTGAGACTGACTCAGTCCTCACACTACTGCAGTGGAGCAGAGGGACCTCACAGCAGTAATAATTTAATGCAGGACTTCAGGGGCTGAGGGGTATCTCAATGGTAGGGCACTTGCCTGGCATGTGTGAAGGTCTCAGTTTGACCCACACCACCACCACCACCAGGGAAGGAGGAGAAAGGATACTGACAGACCTCTTGTGACTTCTCACAGCAACTCCTTGAAGTATCTAAGTTTATTTGAAAGACAAGGAAAGTAAGCACGCAAAACTGTTCCCTAGGAATCTAGTTAGTAGTCAGATTAAGAAACAAGACATTCTGGTCTTGCTGTTCCTAGGAGGACTCCAGTCCTATAGTCACTGACTAGAAATTGCCAGGCCTAATATATTTCTTTAATGAAGAAGGAATAGAAAGGGAACAGAAAGTGGAATGCTACTGCATATATTAAAAAAAAAAAAAAAAAAAAAGTCTACATCAACTAGTTTATCATCCTTGATACACTTGATACAGACCGGAACCAGGAGTGCTATAAATTATTTATGATGTGCAACAGTCTAATGGAGTATAAAATAGATTCCTTTTTTCACAGTTAGTAAAAGTTGTGGGATTCTTAATGTTGTCATACCCAGACGGAGCATGTATCCTACCTATCCTGACTTTTGACAGAAGCATCAATTTTCTAAATTGTTCTCTAACAACTGTAAGTTAAGGAAGAAAGAAAATTACTCACGATGTTAATAATTGCAATTCTCTGAAGACTTTAAAGAAACCACTGTAATTTTACATTATTGAATCCTGTGGCTTTCTACGGTAGGAGAATTTTCAGACAGCTTCCCCTCTTACTATATTAAAACAAGATATCTCCACACAAACACTAAATAACTACAAATGATACCATGAGACCCAGACCAGGAGGGGCAAGGAGGAGCTGCACAGGCTGCCACTCAGGGAGAAAAGGTACCGCCACACAAGCCCCCTCAACAGCAAACCACGGGAGTGGGAGAGCTGGCTAGATGGACTTCGCAGTCTACAGACCACAGCTCCGTGCCATGTACGGTGTCCAAGGAGACATCTGATCAGCTGCAGACCTCTGCTTGTTACAAGACACCCAACCATTCACATAATAAAGGAGTGAACTCTAAATCAAGAGAAAGGGACTCCACCAAACAATGCCCACCCCCAGAAAAAAAGGAAGAGGGGATAAGTATGAACAGATCCGATGAAGAATAACCACCAGTATATCTAAATACTAGAAGATAAAAAACTTCAACTTGTGTATACACTCCAGACATTATCGAAAGGTTCTTGAAACCTAAGAAAACCAAGAGGCTTGAGTACTAAAATGATCAACAAACACAGAAAGCAATGTTTATTTTGAATAGATAAATCATACTAGCAAGGCAATTCTGTCTGGAGAATTGCCTTGACAAATATTTTTAAACCTGTGAGTCTACAATAAATAACAGTGGTCAAAGCACTGGCAACTGTGCCAATACAACAGAATTTTAAGATCAGAAACTACCTTCATTCTACATTAAGTAAAATGATCCAGACAAATATAAGAAGAATGGATAAATTATTTATTTAAAAAACTGATGCTGGCAAAACTTTGTACAAACACCTAGTGAGACACCATATGCTAAAATAAACACAGGAAAGGGTAAAAACTAAACTGTTAAAAATCTGAAAATATGGGGTTATAGATGGCTCCACTGGTAGTTAATAGCTCTGGCCGCTCTCCTGATAACCCAGGTTCCATTTCCAGCACTCAAATGGGGCTTAACAATCATCTACAACTTCAGTTTGGATGATCCAAAACCCTCTTCTGGGCTTCCATGACCACTGTACAAATGTGCAATATACATGCAGACAAACCATCCATATACATAAAATAAAATAATAACTAAATTTTAATCTGAAAATAAAACAGTATCAAATAAACCTTAATTATAAACAAACCCTACCAAACATATAGAAACAATAAAAGCAAAGATGTGGCCCATCTGACATATGCCAAGTCAAACTCAAAAATGCAAAGAGTAGGAGGAAAATAAAAAATATTTAAAAACTAAAAACTGGGGTGGGGTGTGGTCATGCACACCTTTAATGCCAGCACTTGAGAAGCAGAAACAAGAAAGTTCTCTGTAAGTTCAAGGCCTGCCTGGCTACAAAGAAAGTTGCAGGACAGCCAGAGCTGCTACACGGAGAAACCCTGTCTCATAAAAACCAACCAACCAACCAACCAACCAACCAACCAATAAATGATAGATGATAGATAGATAGATAGATAGATAGATAGATAGATAGATAGATAGATAGAATTAATAATTCCAAGTTATCAGTATGTGATGCTTGTCTCTAATTACAACCACAAATGAAACAGAGTTATAATCAATACCCAGTCCTGAAAGGAGGGTAAGGAATCGGGCATAATCACACACTGCTAACAGGATTATAAATTGACAGAAACGATTTTGTAGACAAATATGAAAATATGCATTTATATATTTGCCTGTATGAAGAATGATTATATCAAATATATTCTTTCACCCAATTTTACTGGTCAAAGGCATTATTTTCTTTGGCATTTAGTAAATTTGAAAAAAATAGAAATTATCAAAACACCCCAAAAGAGAAAGAAGTAGTCAAACATCCAAATATCCAAAATACACACATTAAAAATGTCATGAGAATAAATAATGTGAAAAGAAATTTACAATGTATTACTACAATAAAAGACTTTAAAATACCTTGGGATTAGAATATGAGCCCAAATTATTTATACCTCTTCCATCCTATCCACCTAATTACTAAAAATACCCATATATAAAACACATATGTGCATATATATACATACATATATTACACGAGCATAAATATACACATTGAAAACAAATCATACATAGAAAACATAAACCACACGTACAACTTATAGGATTTATACATGTGAGTTTTCAAATCCATTACTAAATTTTCTACAATAAACATTTAATTGTATCTAAATGTAAATGTCAATTATTTTCCACAATTGTTTTTTAGAATGATATTCTAGAATTTTTTTACTATAAGGTTCCTTTGCTCCCATTCCTTGTAACCATATTTTAAAAACCGCGCTGATTTTAAAGCCAGGTACTGCAGCAGAATTCTCTTTCTTTGTAGTTTTGCCAGCTGGTCCCCTCTTTCTCCTGCATTGCCACCTTGCCAAGCTTCCCCTGTGAGGCTTCTTCTCAGCTCCTGGCACCTGTTAGCATCTCTAGAGCAAAACAAGCAATGCACTGCTCTGAGGTACAGATCATCACAGCCTCTTTAAACTGTCTCAAAAATTTCAGTTTCAGCCGGGCGTGGTGGCGCACACCTTTAATCCCAGCACTTGGGAGGCAAAGGCAGGTGGATTTCTGAGTTCTAGACCCCAACCTGGTATACAAAGTGAGTTCCAGGACAGCCAAGGCTACACAGAGAAACCCTGTCTCGAAAACACACACACACACACACAAAAAAAGTTCAGTTTCAGCTCACACTGCCTAATACTAAACCGACTGACTATGTAAATGCAAAAATGTAAAATATTCTTTAAAAATAATTTTCGACAAGTTTATTATGAAAATTGGAGGTGTGATAAGTAAATTCAACACAAGTGACTTAATTTCCTCTCTCTCTCCCCTCCCCTGTCTGTCTCTGTCTCTGTCTCTGTCTCTGTCTCTGTCTCTCTCTCTCTCTCTCTCTC
>NC_034591.1:52381088-52417906 GCF_900095145.1 Mus pahari
GAAGAGAAGAGAAGAGAAGAGGAAGGTCACTCAGGTAAATATTCAAACTCACCTACAAGACAGGCTCCTAGAGACAGACATACAAAGTGCACAGAATACTTTTCTGAATCAACTTTGGAGAGGGGAGAAAACTCCACAAAACTGGCATAATGTGCTTTTTTCCACTTCCCATGAGATTATTCAAATAATCTACATAAATACCAGGTAGCAATTATGCTGTGAACACTAAAAATTCTCTAAAGGATAATCTTCAGAGTGCATATTTACATAGGTCAGATAAACATTTTTACTAAAAATGATAAACAGAACCATCTGTATGCACATACTTTCAAACATCCATTTAATAATTATAAGCTGGATAAAGACTAGACACATTATTATTACATCAAATACGACAAAAGAATGCGATGATTACTATACTTAGCCTTGATAAGATACATTCAGTTAACCATTAGGGAATAATTCAATATATCGGAAATCTTTAGCTAGCCATTATAATTTTCAAAGGCAATAGAGAAATTTATGATTATTTCAACATCTTTGTAACACACCTGAATTGAGGAATCTATGTACCACCATGCTGGCACATAAGAGGCTCTCAACAAACACTAATTAAATCAGATAAACTGGTCTTTGATTAGTCGGGCTGGGACCCCCTTCAAGCTAGTCCTGCGACCTCTCTGAATAAAAGACTAATCTGGTTGGAAGTGGCTCGCTTCTCATATGGGGCTGAAGTTAACTGGAAACAGCAAACACTGAATGTCAGTGTGAGAAAATTCCTACCCAAATGATTACTCTTATATGCTATTTTATTACATGCAAAAGCAGAGTAGAAGTTGATGTATCAAACTGAGCTCCATGGTGACAGGACTCACGATACGCAAACCTGAACTTGAACAAAACACTCTTGACAGTATTTTATCCCAGTGACTGGGTAGATGAAGAAATGAGTAACCTATAATGTGTTTTTAGGTAAGACTTCTAATGAAAAGACACATTTATATTTAATAGAAAATATATATAGATTTTATAACTACTTAATGTTCTTTTCTTTTGATTTTCCTTCTTTTGTGTGACATTTATTCTATCCTGAAACAATGAGCTAATGAGCTTTTTCAGTTGTCTCTTCTACAAGATGAATGTAAATGGGAATTCTCTTTTTGCTAGTTAGGGAAAAAAATTTCTCGTGCTCAAGACAGGAGTTAGTATGCTGAAACATTAGTGTTATTTAGCATTCTGTCTAAACTCCACTCCACAATTACCTGGCCAGGTAGGACTGACCCACTATAAAAAGAGCTGCTTGCCCCCTCCTCACTCTCTTGCTCTCTTGTTTTCTCTTGCTCTTACTTTCCCTTCTCCCTCTCTATCCCCCATTCTGTCCTCCCCAACACACACACACACACACACACACACACACACACACACGCTCAGGGCTGGCCCCTACCTCCCTCACCCTCTCCCTCTCTCTGCCTCTCCCTCTCCCTCTGCCTCTCCTACCCTCTTAACTTCCCTCTCCACCTTAATGTGGCTGGTCCCTCAGGGAGAAGGGATGCCTCAGCACTGGCCCGCAGAGGCACCCTCCTTCCCCCATACCTCACCATACCTCCATAGAACATACCCCCCTTTATGTTTTTATAAACACAACAACTAGTTTCCAGTGACTGTTATTTTTGTGTAGATATGCTTTTCAAGAAACAAGCAGACAATAGAATATTCTAATAAAACAGCCCAAAGACATGGCTAATTATTACTATCAATGCTTTGTATTTATTAGATGTGATACTGAAAGTATGATTTTATTAATTCATTAATTTTTAAAACAGAATGAAATAAGCACAAATAACCAGAAACAGTGGTACACTTCTGAGCAGCTAGATGCTTCTGTACTTCCAGATCCACATGCTCTGGTTTCTGTACTTCTAGATCCACGTGCTCTAGATTTTGGGCTACTTTTTGTTTGTTCTCTCCATTCTTGTCTCCTTGCTCCCTTCCTCCAGAGTAAACTCAGTAACATCACCACTTTCTGTTAAAATGTTACACATGAAATCACAAGAATTAAAATAAAAATTGTGATAACCAAAAGGCATGTAAAATGGAAGTTTCCAAATTTTAGCCTAAAAAATAGAAAAGAAAAGAGAAAAACACACAAAATAACAGCAAACCCACTAAGGTAGCACACAGCCAAGAGAAATACATATGGTAGGGACTCAGAACTCAGAGAAATACATATGCTAGGGACTCAGAAGTTAAGCTTCAAATGGTCTCTAAACAGCCAACCTTATATGAGCAATATGCAAGATTCCAGTGCTTTGAGTAACTGTAAACTATCAGAGTTTACTTTAATATATATATGTATATATGTACATAATGGCATGAAATATGGCAGATGCTATTTAATAATACAGAGCTATATAAATATATTTAAAATAAGGATTAGAATCTGACTGCCAATTTTCAAATGTTAAACTACAAAGGAAAAACTTAAGGAGTAACCTATTTATATAATTGAACATTAAGTGAGACTTCATTTTCTCCTGTGCTGTGTGACTTTAATTGCTACATTTCAAATGTGATACACATATATCACTAGAACCTCCAAAAAGACCACCATCATGAAATAAAGGAACCATAACAATCCCACAGACAATCGGTTGCAAGGCACAGCTACTAAGACAAAGAACCAGCACAAACATAAAAAAACAAGCAAACGATATACAAAGCCCAGATGCCATTATCAAATGGGAGGAATGTTTGAAGTAAACACATATATCAAACTGAGGTTTCCTATTCAGAAACTTTCTTCTTAGTCATCCATCCAAAAGTGTCCTGAAAACTGATAGCATTGCTCTCTACCCGTGCCTTCTGTCTTACAGAAAATGTTATTACAGTTTTATCACCCACAGCCTCGACTCCAGATGACTTCTGGCTGTTCCAAAAAATCAAATCTAGACTCAGCTGATGAAAATTTATGACCTGGGAAGACATTCAAAGCAGCAGTCTTTTTGAAGGCAATCCTTTAAGAAACGGGGCAGGGGCAAGAAAGACAAGGAAGAAGCTTAACTTTGAGAAAAGGCAGGTCTTAGAAAAATAAATACAGTCACTTCCCAAGGAGGTGACTTCACAAAAAGAAGCATGCTTCGCAATCTGGATTCATTCTAAAACAGTCCTCACTCAATTGTGGTCATAGTTTTTCAGGCCTGATCCAGGTGTCCTATGTTTATGTGACTAATAGTAACACCCAAATTCATAGGCCAATACAATATTGCTATGGAAAACTGGCCAGTGTTGGTCAAGAAATGGTCAGTTATGGTCAAGTCTTTCAACAAAATATAGAGAGAGTGAGCTTGTTTTGTTGTTTTTGTTCCATTTAAGATGTTGTTCTCTCATTATGCCACTGACAATCGACATTCTCACAGCTAAAACCTTAGAATGCAAATCATATTTTGAAGGCATTTTCTGAAATTAACAACGGCTGCTTTAGAGGCTGAGAATTTCTCAAGGATAATGTTGCTTTTCACTTCTGCCTTAAAGATTCAAATGGAAGGGAAATGCTGAAATCAAGTACTGTAATTGGAATTTCATCTGGTCTGTCACCCCTTTTCTAAATTTATTTAAGGATTCTAGATTGTACTGACAACTTTTTAGCACCAACATCAAGGAAAGTAATAGTTCTTGGTGTTTCCACATAAATACATGTAATCAAAGTCAACATGATATATAACCGCAAAGGAGTTGTCAAGAAATATTAAATTATCTAAATACTTCTTAGAACTGGCTTCTCATCAGAATGCTCAAGTAATAGTTTTGAAGACTATTTGGAATTTAGGTATATGTGAACTTATTTTAACAATGCTCCTGCTTTTATCAATAACTAGGTCTCTGGTATTTAGCCGAGCTCATTATATTCCCAGAGAAAGGGCCTTTCTGGGTTCCCTTGATGCTGGTATGGATAGAAAGGGACACAGAGTGATGAGTGACCTCTGAAGCAGGGCCATGTCAAGCTCTACCCATGTCCTGGCCCCTCCTGTCACCTGAGACAAGAACAAGACACTATGCTTCCCTGGACTCTATACATGTTTGAGTCGAGTTCTTTCCATGACCCTACCCTGCTTTGCCAAAGTAACAGAACAATGACAGTTCCAGAAAGCAAAAATGCATGAAATCTGGAAAGCATTTCCAACTCCTAGAATTATTAATTTTTAATAGTCTTTCTAAAAAATAACATATACAAAATGAACAAATGACTTCATGCAATGTCAATGTTTCAAGAAAATAATAAAAACCAAATTCAGACTTTGGCTCTAATTAAATGAGAAGTTTAAAAAAATCATATTACTTGCTTCCCAACCACTAATAAAAATATTGGAAAATAAAACTTCTCTATAGGGGTGAAAAGAGCATCGGATGAAAAGTGTCCTATCAGTATTACTATAAAAACCATGTAAGGGTAGCATGGAACAGCTAAAGAGCCATTACATAGAAGGAATTAAAAAAGAAAGAAAGAAAAAAAAAAAATACCAAACAACAGCCCTGATTGCCCGCTAAGTAAATGGAACAATGTTCTTCTCTTGGAGACGCAATTCATCTTGGAAAAGGACAACTATGTATTCTGCTCAACTCAAAATTCTGTTGTAAACTTTTAAGTATGAACACAAACATACAAGCACACACATGCGCACGCGCACACACACACACATGTATTCTAGAAGTACATGCTAGTTTCTGTATTTAAATGTTCTTTAAAATAATTTTTTATTTAGAATAATCACAGTTAATGTATTTAATTTTTAAAAGAAAACAAACACTTTCTTTCACTGGACATTCTAGGAAAAAGATATAGCTTAATTTTTTCATTACAGATTTACTTCCCACAACTAACTGAATATCCTTTTTTTTTTTTTTTTGCACATTACTGGTATTCATCCATTTAGTTATAGGAAGTGTGTGTGTATGTGTGTGTGTGTGGGTAAAAATCATCTTATGAGAATCCCATCATTTCCTGGCTGACTACAAGACAGAGTGTGAGATGCCATACAAAAACACTGGCCAGAATAAGGCTTATCATGGGATAAATCCCTTAACAAAACCCAGCAATTTGTTTTTTAATTTTTAAATTAAACCTCTTATTTTAAAAAGTTTTTTATTTAGAATGCTTGAAAAAGTAATTCCCAGATAGTACATTAAATGTTGTGAAATGCATTATACTTTGTGGTGTGTTGCTATGCGGTTTGGGTTTTATCAAAATTACAAAGGGGGAATGAAATCCATTTGTCTACATTTAAAATTCCTCATCTCTACAACTCAATATTTTTCCTTGATGCATTTTAAATGCCCTAGTAGAAATTATTTTGAAAAGAAACCATTAAAGGTATGCTAATGACTCTGAATTGTGACAGATGCTGTGGGAACAAGCCTGATGGCGGAGGCGCAGCACCATTAACTATCTATCATAAAGTACTCTGGACTTGCTCATTTGTTACTGCTGTGTAGCTCAAGGGGGGGGGGGGAACAGCAAGAGTTTCTCTTTCTGAGGCAAAAATCATAAGCTGCTCACTTATTCTAATGTCATGATCCCTACTGTTTATCTGCATGATAATTAGGAAAATCAGAAGTAGTGAAATATTATTTTAACGTGATTAGAATCAAACCACTCTAAAGACTAAAGAGAAAGCCCCAAATGCTTCCTTGGTGGGCCTCCATTGTAAGATGCTAACTGTATGCAAAACGAGTTCTGACTTCACAGATGATTGCTAATCCTGGAAACGAACACTGTGTGTGTGTGTGTGTGTGTGTGTGTGTGTGTGTGTGTGTGTGTGTGTGTGTGTGTGTGTTGGGTAAGTACAACTATCTAAATATTAGCAAATTCTGAACTGAAGAAGCCATAAGCAGGTATGACACCTATGGCCAGTCTTTACATAATATCGAGTAAGAATTATGTGCCCCTAAGGGAAAGAGACAAGGAAAGGGAGTGAGGATATGATGGGCAATGGCTGCTATATAACAAGTTTAGTACACATTGTGCATGGAGCTGACTCAAAACCCAGGCCTTAGTCCAAACAAGCACTCTTGCTACCCTAACACCACAACTGTCCTGAATGCCAGGCTGCATCAGGAAGCCTCAGAGGAAAGGAGGATGGGTAGCCTCTTCTCTCACCCCTCCTCACCCAGCTACAGGACCACAAAAGCCCCGCATGCCCAGCTCTACCTCTAGTCTACACTAGTGCATGTGTACTTTCTAACAGCTCATAAAGGGATTTATTTTTATTTCACACACTTCCTCACCCCAGTGCTGCATACTGAGCCCTGGGCAGACTGGGCTCACAAGGCACACACTCTACAACTGAGCTACAACTTTAGCCTACAACAGATGATAGTCTGTCTTGTTTTAGTCTAGTCTGGTCTTGTCTTGTTCTTTTTGTAAGTATGTATTAAACCCAGGCCTCTTTCACATCGGACAATTGAGCTACAATCCCAATCACTGACGAGGGACTCAAATGACTAGATAAAACTTGAATCACCCCCAAATCATCAACTCTCCCTTTGGTATCTGCATCCACAGTTGAAGGAGAGCACAAACCAAGTACAAGTTGGCTACAGATTTTAGTACAATCCATGAAGGAAGTGAAGCACAGAACAGAATTCAACACTAAACAATCCATCCAGGAAGGTAGCACTTAGGTGTAAGGGGGAAACTACTCATGCCGGCTATGAGTGACTTGTTCACTTTCATAGCAAATACAACGAACTTAAGCAGTATGAGGCTAGCTGATCATGGGTGCCTGATATAAAGTATTACAATACCCAAGGCTCAAAATCTGCACTAACAGTTTGCCAAAGGAGTCACATTATAGACAGACTACAATAAAATCAAGTGCTCATTACTCAACAATTTTAAATGCCCACCTTCTCAATAGCTGTTGGCCCCTTGACAATAAAGAAAAAAATGAGAATGGGAGGTGACAGTGAAATACTGCATCTTTATAAAGACCTTTGAGATTCTCCAAAGATGTCTCTTATAGCTGTCTAGAAAGTAGAGAAGTCAATATAGCCGTTTGAAGCATGTGGAAATAAACTCGGTATTATATTCAACACCTCACTTCATTTTCCCATTTGCTGCCTACTCTGGCCAGTGAACAGACTATTTAAATGGCAGGTCCTTCATTTATATATAGAAGCCCAAGAACTAATGTCATCTGGGCTCTTCATCACAGGAATTCCTTGGTGACACTCTATAAAAAGAGCTGTAGGAAGTCCATACTACATAATTTCTAACAGCCTTCCTAAGTGATTATAACCTTCTCAAATGTTATGCATTTAATAGATTGCCAAGAGGCAGTCAGACTTAATGAGGACTCTGAAGATACCAAGTACAGCATACAGATTCTGGGCCTGTCACCTGTCTATTTCTAAGGAGCTGTGTCCATGCACAGTGAGGTTCCTGCATTCAGAAACACAGTTCTACCATCTTACATACCATTCATAAGGGCTCCTGGACCCCACGTTCTACTGCACAGAAAGACTAGACATCTGCTTACCCTTAGCTGAGTAGAATGAGTACAAAGCACCACTATCCCAAGGTTTGGTCTAGGAGCCAACCAACCAGCGTCTCAGTTGCATTTCCCCAGCTCTTACTTACCAGTTTTAATCTGCTAGCTATCTCAGGGGTCATGGGAAAGACTATTCTCAAGTTCTGGTCCTTATGGGAACAACAAAATTTCTATCCAGTAAACAATAAACAGTACCAAATGAGTGTAAACTGAGTACTGAAATACGCATATACTGTTTATCCCACCCAAGCAACAAACTCATTTGTCAAAGTAAAAAAGAATGTATACTTGATCAAACAAACAAGGAGGAAAGGACACAGATAAGGCAGCCATATTTTCTGGCTTGCCTGGAATATCCCTGTTTCTATGTGTATCCTCATAATGATTAAGAGTCTCCTCTTACCCTCTCTGGAAAACTTATATTGTCACCTAAACCATGAGAAAATTATGATCAGTGGTTTCTGGGAATATACTGAAGGCTATGATCTGAATTAGGAAATCAGGAAGGCTTTAGAAGTACCTATGCTATGCTCCAACCTAAAAGATGAAATTAAAATGAAAGGGGCGAGAGCTGGAACAGGTACACAAAGGGGGACTCGCTGGCCAAAGGGCATGCAGGGATGGAGAGTTAGAGAAGGGGAGCATGCATAGCCACATCACATTCAGGAAAGGTAAGGACGACCATATGTGGTATATGATACTATGCAGCATAAATACTGAAAACCTTAGAACTATGCTCTTCTGCCCATGACACAGAATATGGCAAAAGAAGCATGAAAGCAATGGGTTCGCAAGCACATAGTGCTATCTGACTGAAAGAACTGGACAAAGCAACACTGTGTCACCCGGGTCCTATGACACAATTCTGTTGTTTGAAGAGGACTAAGCTTTATTTTTTTGGCCCTACAATTTTATGAATCTGCCAGTGGTAGATCTGAATCCTTCAGAGACAAGCTAGGGGTCATCCAAACACAGAAGGGAGTGATAGAGTAAAGGAAGTAGCAATGTCAATACTATGTCACCATAGCCCCCTCCTGTGCTGCCCTTGAGAATAAGTCTAACTGTTCAAGGCACCCCTCCCACCCCCAACAGTCTACAATATCCCAACCAGAGAAACCAGCAGGACAGCAAAAGTCATGGCCACTGAGGGCAGGAGTAAAGCAGAAAGCTGTGCGCAGCAGGCTTCACTCTCCACTGACCTGTGCTTTCCAGTAGAGTGAAGCCCACTTTGGCCTGACTCTTACCAGAGTGCATAGACTACAACACACTGCTGCTTGCCCTAGGTTGTCCACAAATTCCTCTGGAAAGGAGGTGTGCAGTGCACCACAAGCAGGCTTTTGTCTCTGGTATGGAGGGCACAGACAAAGTCATACAAATGCAAATACAACTACCAAAAAGTCAGCAAAGGCCCTGTTCCACAAGGGCCTATGGACAGCACCCAACAGAAGTAAATGTTCTCAAATTTTGTCATTGCCCAGGTAAATCACCAGAAAGTTTAAGTTGTGAAAGAAACTTTCCCTAAGTGGGCAGTGGCATGGCAGTGGCAGTGGCAATGGACCTCTATAGCTGCAGCAGAGGCAGGCTGAACTCTGT
This sequence comes from Mus pahari, assembly GCF_900095145.1. Taxonomy (NCBI): domain Eukaryota; kingdom Metazoa; phylum Chordata; class Mammalia; order Rodentia; family Muridae; genus Mus; species Mus pahari. The sequence goes on from NC_034591.1 coordinate 52,390,229, forward strand.
GATTTCAGGGACAGTATGGACTACATAGTGAGTACAGCCAAGGCCATAAAGAAAGGAGTGCCCACTCCTCAATTTACTCTCCTCACCTTCCCAAACAAATAATTACATGGCTATGAACCAAGCACTCACTGCACATCTGGCTGTCACTGTTACACATGCCTATCTCTGTTGTCACAGTCCAGCTTTCTATAGCATTCACAAGGCACGGTAAAAATGATGTCATAGTTTTTCATATACAAAGTACAGACTGTCAGAATTCATTAACTGTGTTGATTCAATTAAGACTATATTGTCAGCCGGGCGTGGTGGCGCACGCCTTTAATCCCAGCACTCGGGAGGCAGAGGCAGGTGGATTTCTGAGTTCAAGTCCAGCCTGGTCTAGAGAGTGAGTTCCAGGACAGCCAGGGCTATACAGAGAAACCCTGTCTCGAAAAAAACAAAACAAAACAAAAAAAAGACTATATTGTCCAGATGTTTGTTCAAATACCAATCATAACTATAGCTATAAAGTTGGGATATTTTGTTTTTCTTTTTTAAAATGATATTAACATTAAACTCAGTACACTTTGAATAAAACACCTCTTCCATATTAAGCATGTGACTATATTATTCCACTTGTAATAGTTAATACTGATTGTCAATTTGATAGTATCTGGAATAAACTATGAGACAAGCCTCCAGGCACATCTGTAAGGGATTACTAGGATTAGGTTAACTTTAATTAATGTATATTAATATATTTATATTATATTGTATTATAATAATATATTAATAGCCCTAAAGGAGGGCTATTCCCTGGGCTTGAATCCTGGGCTGTATTTTAAAAGCTAGCTGTACAGGTGTTACTCAGCCACCTGCTTCTGTGACTTCCCAGCCATGACAGACTAAATTCTCAAACAACCTTCCCTTAAGTTGCTCCTGTCAAGGTATTTCACCAAGCCAGTGAGAAAAGTACACAATACACCAAGACATGATACGAACAGTTGGGTGGACTGTACCTGAGTGGGCCATGATGGCAGGGCCTTGGCCCCACCATAGGGAATAACTAGATTAATTTACAATTCTAACAAAACAAAATATTATGGACCTACCATATTCCTACCAAATTCCTAAGGAAGTGGGAATGATCCCCAGTATATAAAAACTTACCAAGGGAATATCAAACACCTGCAACTTGACCTTTAGACACTTTGAAGACTTCTTTGAGCCTCTGCCAGCACCCACACACATGGCACTCACACAGAGGCATGCACAAAAATTAAAGAACACAAAAACAAAAACAAAGCATAGCACCTGTGCATTCCCTGAATTTATTCTACCCAAAAGAAACAGACCTAAACGGAGAAGAGGGCAAAGTCGTGTTCAGTAAAGATCTATCTTGAAGGAATTGAATGCGTGTCAAATCAGACTGTGTCTCCACCTGTAAGCAAGCTAAGCTCTACCTCCCCACTAAGGCTATACCAGCATGCTACAATCGAACTCGGTCTGCCATGACCCCTGGATGAGCATTCCATTAATACACCATAGCCAGTACTTGCTTCTGTCCTAGCTTCAATGATGAGGTCTTTGTATAGCTTCTGGTGACAAACTTTAATAGAAATGCATGAATGGATTTACAACTGGCGTGGATCAATTTCTAGTTATTTTACAATTATTGATCAGAGAGTCTCAAATAGGCTTTGCTACTTGCCAGACAAAAAAAACTAACCCCCTCAAACATAAATCTTGAGAAAATGCCAAAGAATCATGAAAACTGATAGATTCTGGAAACATAGCATGCCAAGACAAGATTATAACCAACATAGAGCCCAGAATCAAGAACCACGCCTGAGAAATGGGCCACCCTGGCAATTGCTCTCCCTTGCAGCAACCACCTCTGTTGAGACTGGAATTGATGGGGGTTTTTTTCCATTCGAATAAAAGATTTCTGTCAGGGTGAATACATTTTAATCCATCACTTGCATTTGTATCACGTCATTCACAAGGACAAAGCCTGACTACTTCACAAGTCTTCTTTTGTTGTGTTGCCCTCAGGGCCCAGTTGTTCCCAAGGCTCACTATATATGGTTTTCCCCCAGAGAGATGAGAGAGGTGGGGGAAGCAACATTATAGCATACATGCCAAGCCTATGTACTAGTATGGCTGTGTCCTGGAAATGAAGACATACAAGATGGAGAATAGCTAAATATGCTGCATTCTAAATGATGGTATTTAGAACTTGTTCTTTTTGATGCCTTCAAGGTTGGAACTGAGCCAGTCTCTTTATAATAAATTGAGTTCCATAAGGAGGTTAAAAAAATTATAAGTTTGAAAAAAACCGATATATTCTGTCACCCATGCATGACAGGAAATGACAAGAAACATTCTAAAGATGCCACTGTCCATATGTTGCAAATTTAAAATGGGCAAGGGAGAGCTAGAAAAGGAAAGAAATGTCAGAAATGGGTAAGACAGACAATACAATGGCCAATTAAAGCTTAACATGATTGTTAATGAGCTGAATGCATGAAAAAGAAAATAAAATTATGAAAAGATGAACTGTAGAGCGTAGAGGTAGCAAAAGGGTTAATCTACCATATAACAGAAATTTGAGTAAGTCACAATTTCTTTTTCTCCTCCGTGGTCTTTATTTTCCATCTACCTTTATCAGGGTATAATTGACAAATAAAACTTACATATTTCAGGTGAACAACACAATGGTTTGACATATGTATGGATTGTAAGCTGATTACTATAATCACATTCATTTGTAGGCCTGTCATATTACAGTTACCTCCTTATAGATTGAGTGTGCAGTATGTTATTACAATAAGTATGGTCTATGCTACACGGCAGATACACAGAACTAGTTCATAGAATAACTGCAAGTGAGCAATATCACCGCATCTTCCTGATCCCAGACTCTGGCAATGTCTATTGCTACTTCTGCATTCAATGGTGGGAACCAAACTATAAAACTGCACTCAGTCTTTCTGTGTCTGGCTTATGTCATTTGGTATAATGCCTTTCAGGCTCCCCATACTGTGGCTGGAATCACTTTTAGGTCCCCACACTGTTACAAACTTAGGGCACGTGGTATTCATTTTAAGGTATAAGTAGACCAACAAATAAAAACACCTTAAAATATCTATTTTTTCCTTAAAATACCTATTATTTTGCTAACAAAGTATTGAGACTTCATTCAAAGCAAACAAGCATTAGCCAAAGACCGCTTCTCCTCTTCGATCCAAAATATAAAGCTCTGTCTGACCCTGTCTGCACAGTGGCTAAGAGCATCTATCTATACCTGTGCCTAGGACCAAAGCATTTCAACAAATCAGAGTAAGTTTTCAATGACAAAAATCCAATTTAACCAAGAAAATAAAGGCTTTCAACTTTAACTATTTTTCTTATTTTGAAATGGGCATTTTTAATAACTAAAGAAAATTAAAATAGACGTGACTCCTGGAACTGGTAGCCTATTCATGAAATGAAATTACTTTAGGAAAAGCCAATTTATAAATACATGGAACTCTGCATTCTCAAAGAACCTCTGTATTTATGTATTTATTCATCAAGGTAACAGACTTGAAAGAAGTACATTAAAGACTCTGTCCTCATTTTAAGCAGATGGAAACAAAGGGCATAAAGGAAAGGAAGCAATTTGCCTAAAATTACATGGAGCAGAACCTGGGAGGGACACAGAGGAGGCTATTTCGGATGAAATTACTACTCAAAACCTCTGTAGAAAAAGTAAGAATGGAGTTCACTTTCTAATGGTGTTTAATGATACAACTTGGATGCCTGCAATAGCATTTTTGGTTTACAAAAAGAAAATTTCCAAAGCATTTACTTTGCCTCAGCTTGCACTCAATGTAAAGTATGAACCTGTGTGTTGACATGAGACCTTCCCATCTCCCTCTCTGCTCATCATTTCTTCTAAAACTCTTGCCAATGGAGGCAGCAGCTCAGGAGCTGAAACTGACAAAGGATCATCTTCTTGGTTCTCTTATTTCCAAATTAACGCTTAAAGTGGGATCTGAGGCTATCCTCACCAGCTGCAGTCCTTGAGCCAGTTATATACCACCCTCTGTGAGGAGGAGCAACTGCAACACTGGTGAGAACTGAGAAAACCAGAATCTGGACTGAGGGTTAAAGTTCAGTTTCTTTCTTTTCAACAACCATTCTTGGTTATCAAATTTGTAAAAACAGAACAAATAAAGGTTCAAAAATATGACTCTGAAACTCATGCAAAGTGATTCTATATAGATGTTTAGGCACACCATAAGATGTCACAACCATTACACAGTATGTAAATACAGATTTGTATGAGTCTAGTATTCATAATTAGATACAAAGAGAATGAGAAAGGACTACAAACAGATTAATCCAAGTTGAATTTGCTGTACCATTGTCACAGCTTTAGTGTAAGAAATTATCTCAAGGAAAAGGTTAAAAATTAATTTTAAGTGTGTCATTCCACGTGGGTTTATGTATGTACTGGAAGTGCCGATGCTTTTAAAACTCTAATGGTTTAGTCAGATGCACAAGTGTACACACACACACACACACACACACACAGAGGCACACATGTGCATGTGTGCACTGATGTTGAGACCAGGTCAAACTCAGGTGTTATTCGTCAAGACAAGATCTCTCCTGGGGGTGCAGAGTTCAACAATTAGGTCTGTCTTTTTACGGGGGCAGCAGAGATTGATCTCAGATCCTTGTGTGCACAGCCATCTCCTGGACCCCCTACTTATTTCTTACACTGCATTTACTTTTTCCACACTGAGAAATACACATTCATTACACATTACATACAGCCGTGCACACCTTATCTAGCAATGTATATTCTTAGCTTTTAATTTCTGACCTAAGACTCTTCTTGGGATGAGAAGGCCAATTGGAAAATAATTAATGGTTCTGTAATGACATCTTCCTTTGTGTCTTTCACCTTTCAAGTAACTCATTTCCAAAACAGTCAGTGGGAACACTTTTCAAGCTATTCAAAATTGCAATTTATAAGACAAAGCTCTGGTGCTTCTTCTAAAATTTCTCATAAAATTATATTTTTAGAAAAACAGAAAATTAATAGAATCTATTTTATGAGTAATGTGTGCTAACACATACAATTACATTTAAAATTAATCTACAGTAACAGTACTTTATTCTCCTAAATCAACCTACTGACAGCTGGGGGGAGGGGGGCACACACACAAAAAGACTCATCTCTTTCTTCTACAAAGATTTTACATCATAGATAACAACAATAGCAACAGTGTGTCTCTTTATTCACTCTCTCTGAAGTTGGAGAGATGGGAGCTGGAAAAACCAGGCCCCCTGCATATGTATCATCCTCTCCTGAAGCATAGCATACCGCACAAAGAAATTTATAGTCAAGAAAATTCTTAAATGACTATAAGAATAAACAGAGCACTTAAAGACTTCCTGTAAAGATTCACATAAGGTTAACTATTTTTAATACTAAAATTTGCAACTGGAAGTTGTAAATTTAAAGTTTTTACATTATTTCTATTCTATACAGCTCAATGCCTCAATGTTACACAGATTATCCTAAATCCCAGTTAGTAGAGTGGTTATGAACATAGTCCTCCAAGATGAGACAAGACTCGGGCTGGCCCAGAGTTAAAGCCGTGTGCGCTCTAGCCAAGTAGCCACAGTGCTATCTCAGTACTTCCTCTGCATGTACATCAAAACACTGATTTTCTTTACATGCTTTATTCATGCCTGCAGTAATTCCTGCTTTGACCACTTACCTGTTCCTCAATCATTCTTTTCCTTTCTAATATAAAAAATCAATTCCACTTGAAGTTAAAATAATAATTACCTGAAATTAATCAATTATTGAAATTGAGCCCAAAATAGAAGCCTGAAGTCTCAGGAAAGCTGAGTGGTAACCCAGAGTCTGCTTTTGTGCAACTTTTTTGGCTCACTGTTTCTTTGAATACTTACTTGATCAACAGGTGTAATGCATAATCTCTATTTTTTAGAAAAACTTACTTGATCAACAACAGGTGAAATGCATAATCTCCTACAGAATATGCCAAGTGAGACAATGGATTTCAAAGTTTCTATTAAGTGATAAGTAACAAAAACAAACTCAGATTGTTTTGGCTATGATTTTGGCCATGTTTACGTACGTTACAGTACTAACTAGATTTACAGGTAGGATCTCAGAAGATCAGCTAGCTACGCCCCAGTGAATCAAGTATGTGTCCAAAGGAAAGGTATTTAAAACTTAAATTCAATGGGACTTAAACTAGGTGCACACAGTGGGATGAAGAAATTCTAAACAGAAGATGTTTAATTTCTAAGCACAAAGTTTTGAATTCTTTTAACCTTCTCTAACAAACTAGCCCATGACATAGACTGTGACCTTTGTCACCAGGACAATACTAAATACTAATTGCAAGTTAATATTGAAGTTGGTATGTGGAACAAACAAAGGATCTTTGTGCAGCGTATGGGACTTGGTGAAACCACCTGTCATAAAAGAGTGGGGAAACTAGCTAGAGAGCTCTAAATGTTTAATCAACAAATTTCTGTGACAATGAAGACATCTCATAAGTCTAGCATAAGTAATGTTATCCGTGCTGGCCATTCCATTATTGTTTTGGAAAATAGCATGGTTCTGTCTCCGTAAATCATACTCTGCCTAGGGCTATGTAGCTTACCTCAAATTATTTCAGAATCATCTAAAATGACTCATTTTTCTATTAAAATGATAAATGGGCTAAATGGGGTATGTAATAAATACTGCAGGTCTGTAAACAGATTCCTGCTCTCCAGAGAATGAAGGCCTTACTTCATTTGGTAATTCTGCCCCTCAGTATTTTCAGGAGAAGTCATTAGTTAGCAAAGGAAAGAGAAGAGTGTCGATGGAGGAAAACAGAGCTTATCTTTAGGATTACAAGGAAATACTGCAACACTGTTCTTCTCTCCATAACCACAAAATAACCATTCCTACACACATCAGCAGGGCATAGTTCAGATCATTAAGAACAAAGGAAGCCTGGCTCAGCTCCACTAGGGTGCAGAAAGGACAGACCGGAATACCTGCAAGTATCCCTTACACAAGTGGTTCTCCCTGCACATGGACTATCACAGCCAACAACATGGATCCTCCCACAGGAGGGGAAAGCAATGTTCAGATACCTGTGGGACTTGCCATGAAAGAACACTGGAAAGGCTGCTGCTGCACAGAGGTGCTCAACCCACTGTGCAAAACCCTTACTTGGGATCTGTAGGGATTTGACAGACTTGATTATGCTTATGTTAAACTTCTGATTTGTTACTGGCTAAGGCAAACACTGGGAGCAATATTTCTTGGCCTCTTGAAGAAGAAATAAGATTATGGTGTCAGTTCAATAAAATTCTAAGGCACTAATGGCAGTTCATTTCCAACCAGGCCATGAAGCAAATATATTAACAATAAATGCCAAGTCATTATCAAGAGATGGAAGTATAAGCAGCCCTCTGCCCCACAGTTACCTATGGATTTTTACTCAGTGCTCTCCATATCTCACCTGGACACCCACAACAACCCAAATGATAGGATGTCAATAAGCTATTTGTGGCAGGGCTAACATTTAAGATACCACTCGCCCTGAGATGCCCTCAGCTAATGTTTTCAAGCTACCTGATGAATTTTCAAAAGGGCATTTAAAATGAAAATATGACAATATTCTAAGAAGTGGCCCTAGCACCTTTAGCCCCATTACATGTACCCTTGCTGCCTTCTCTAATCACTTTGTCAACAAGATCATGGCAGTCTGAGTGAACAAGTCACCTCTATACAGAGTTTAGTGGAAAGTTCCCCATCTCTGACAGGGATGCAATCTCCTCTGCCATTTTGTCATGCTCCACCTTTAGACCCTCAATATCAATCAACACAATATAATATTTCCACAAGGATATTTGGTAATAAGAACATAGGTTTCTGAATGTTGTTTTTGTTTTTCTGTTTGTTTGTTTGTTGATTGTTTTTCGCCTACCTGGAGAGGCAGGAAATCCAACAAAGTATTTAAGAGAGACATTAATGTGAATAAGGTTTAAGCGTGCAATGTATCTGTAACTGTGGCCTTACCCAGTTTGGGCTCTTCATTCACATAAAGGGTATGCTGGCAAGCTGAAATACACCTCACCTCACACAGTACTAGCAAAGAGGACAGGAGCTGCCTGCCACTCCAGAGCACATTTGATCCACAATCTCTTCATAGGGTTGTGTGCATTCAGGCTGACAATTACAATGCCACACGTGCTAACAAAGAACAGACTACAGAATGTAAATGCTTTGTCTTGGAGACTACGCTGGCCTGCTGAATCCAAATGCACAGGAGGCAAAAGGACACAGCATGCCTCTGTGCTCACCTTCTTCAAGGAGGTTGCCCTTTGAAGTTCACAGTCAGCTATTAACTGAGCAAGGCCTAGGAAGATGGGGACTTGTAGGTGGCTTCCAGATCCTATTCTTACCAATAACCCTGGGAGAAATATCTGTAACTTCAGCCTCAAAACCATCAAACACAAAATCGGAACAGTATATTTAAACAGGCCTCAATAGCTCAAGATCATTAACTTTATTTCTACCAAACTAGCACACTGTGCATCTCTAAATAACTAGGGTGAGAGGATGACCATAGGGAGAACCAGATGATCAAACACCTAGATTATACCAAAAAAAAAGAAAAAAAGAAAAAAAAAAAAAAAGAAAAATTAGGGAGGAATTTCTTAATTACCTTTAAGTGCTCAGTAGGAGAACCCAGGATAAGCAGTGTTACACTGAACTTCATCTACCTGGCTAATCAAGTGATTGCTATTATGATTTAGAACGTTACAGGGAGAACTTTGTTGGTTTCTGGACCACAGCTTGAGCTGCATCTGCGCCTGGGGCAGACCCTGACTCACATCTAGACAGCAGTGGTATTCCTATCCACTTCCTTTAATTTAGTCACTCTTCTCCATACCCCAAATTCAAAACCTTTTTCTCTTTTACCATTAAATTTCAACTGTCACAGTTTGAAGCACAAAGAAAATGCAGAGTTAGAAAAGCACACAGCACAAAATTAATCAATTCTTCTTGATTGCTTCACTGGTGCATTTCAGACAAAAAGGAAACTGGGGGTGAAAAGTGACATTTTGTTGGAAGTCATGTAAATTTGCAGAAATGAATTTTGTGCATTTACCCACTCCACTTTGTGTGTTATTTTTCTAAACAGTGTGAGGTTTTTAAACATCCAGAAATTATGAGGTTAAAAGAAAAAAAAAAAAGATAAGCATGACCTTTGGCCTCCCCTACAATGAAGACACTGAAGAAGGATAACCAGACCTAATTTGCCTTTCACATCTGCAATTAGCAGAACCTTATACACAGGACAAGTTGAATAAATGGGCAATGGAGATAAATGTAGAAAAAGACCAAGTACTCTAAAATAAACCAGACAGGACAATAGCTAATGCCGGTACCCTCCCTAATTCTTGAGTAAAGTTACATTGAACAGTATACACTTGACCCTGGACAGTTCTTAAGGTTACTATTATGTTATTCTTTCCTTTTTAAAAATTTCTAATGATACAGAGTTACTGACACCAAAGACTTGATAGTCTTTTATTGAACTGTGCTTTCTTATTGAGAGGGAGGGAGGGAGGGGGAGAGGGAGGGAGGGAGGGAGGGAGAGGGGGGGGAGGAGAGAGGAGAGAGCACAGCCCACATGTAGAGGTCAGAAGATGACTCGGGAGCCACTTTTCTTCTTCCACCATCAGGCATCCTTATTCACTGTGACTGACTCCCAGCCCTAAAGTCAGTCTTGACTCTTCTTTCACCTTCAAACCTAAAGTCCCACTAAAACTATTTCTCAAATATTACTTACAGATCCTTACTCTGCTTCCCCCTGAGCAATGCTCTAATTCAGGTCTCACCTGCTCTCTGCTGAGCCTTCTTTCAGACTCTATGTATCCCTCATGTCCTCCTCCTCTTCTGCCCTCACACATCACTGAACTATGAAGACAAGATTCTAGTCACTTTATTGCCCTGCTTCAAACCTTCCTATGTATTCAGTCCAAGGTTCCTAAGAGGCATGTGTGCCCTCCACAACCTAAGCTCTGACTATTGCTGCCAAGTCCCACCACACCTCTTGCTCTGTGCTTCCTCTCAGCAACACCTCTGTGTCCCCCATGCCCATATGTGTATGCTTATGTCTACAACATAAGACACTACGCAGTCCCTACTCCTCAACCTTCAGGGCAATTCCTGAGCAGACTCTCATTCCCTAGAAAATCCACTTCTTTCCCCCTTATTTCTGGGATTTTAGCACATTCACTTATTCAGTCAACAATATCCACTTCTCACTGTCTATTGGACTCAGGTATAAACCAGCACCTAAGCAGCTATTAAATGGATGCAGACACAGCAAAGATCCCTATCACCTCAAAAGTAGGAATTCTCACAGTACTGTAAGCAGTATGAATTGGGAAGATATATAAACTTTAAAAGATTGATTTTAAAGACTGATATGTCTCCCCAAAATATATTTTCTTTCTCATATACAGAAGCTACTAGATGTATACACACTCATGCACACGCACGCGCGCGCGCAAACACACACACACACACACACACACACACACAGAGTGAATGCAGACAGGGTACAGTCTGATGTGAAGAAGCCAAGCAGCAAGCAGGAGAAAGAAGACAGGGGTGATGGGGAGAGAGGAAACGAACGAGGCTCAGTGAGGACGATGTGAGAAGATGCCAGCCAGACCAGGGTCTCAGGCCACGAGTGCAAACACTACAGAAGCACAGAGAACCTCAAGGAGAAGCAGTCATGGAAGCAGGACTCTGCCTCTTCCTTGATGACTTCCTGAGGACAGGACTTTCTCTTTCTTCCACATCCTTAGCACTACTTAGTTCCACACAGTAAACAGGAAATAAAAACATCTGTTCTAAAATGAAGAAAGCTGCATCACATTTAGGGGCAGATGATCCAAGATACTTAAATAAATGCTCTTACACAAGTAAATGAAGGCTTGCTTTAAAGTTCAGATCTTTTTTTAAAAAAGAAAATACTGAACATCTCAGTAGTGAATAAGAAATGACTAACATTAAACCAGCATAATTTAATAAGCCAGAAAAAAGACTGAATCACTATTTTTAACCTGGCATTTTTGGAAAGAAAGAAATCAAATATAATTGTAAAGTAAAAAAATCAGCCTAGTATTCTTTAATTTCAAAAAGAATTCTATGTATGATACAGCAAATATGAGATTAGGAATACAGGATCTTGTAGACAGCAGAATGTCCAGCTCACTGACCTTGTGTGTGGCCTGGTGCTACCCTGTCACTAATCTTCCTTCTTCACTGCTCCCAGGAAGGATTTGCCACCAGTGTGAACATTTCAGACAGGCACAGTCACCAATGAGTGGCCTCTCCCAACCCCCTGGGTAAAATCTGATTAAAATTCTGGAACCAGTCATTCAGGACAGAGAGGAAATGGTATAGCCTTTCTAGATCAGGCTTAAGTTTCCCCAGCTAAAATAAGTCTTCCAAATAGGAAACTTCTGACTGGAACCTATTTCAAGATTTCAGCAACAAAACCACCATCACTCTGCTCTTCAGAGAGCTTCAACAATGCCAGCTGCTGAAACAACTGAGCGGGAAGCCTGGCACTTATATCCAAGAAGTCATAAATCCAATGCTAAACACCAATAAGTGGGAAAAGGTAGAGACAAGACCTCACAATATAGGGTGAGCATATCTGAAAATTAATGTGAGATCCAAAATGCTCCAAAGACTAAAAATAGGCTTGGGCATGGCTCAGCAGCACCATGGGTTCAATTCTCAGCAACAAAATATATACACATGCAGGTAGACAGACGTAAAAATATAAGTCTAGATCCTAAGATTTCTTGATATATGTTGATATAACATCACTAGTGATAAATTCAACCTATGTGACAGATGGTAATCAAAACATATACACTAAAAGCATGGGAAAATTAATTCTAATCCTCATGAATACAGTGTATACAAAACATGAATACCATATTTAGCATCAAATCTTCTCATCAGAAAGATTTTTCATTTTAAACATGTGTGTGTATGTGTGTGTGTTCCCTTTAAAATCCAATAGTGAAAATACCTGTGTCCTCAAATATTTGAGAAAAGATACATACATTCTCATATCAGTTTGACTGAACAAAAACTTTCTAATTAATTCAAATACATAAAACACAGAGTTTACTTTCCTATGAGCTGTAAATCAATACTGGCTATTCGTTCAAGACCTCACAGACGAAAGACGCAGATCCAGGGACCTAGCACTCACAGCAGAATAATCAGCTCTTAGACAGATTCAACACCATAGGTTCTGAAGATGCACTCCTCAAGGGAAGGGATCATGGGACTACATACAATAGAAGGCACAGACTCCACACCAGAACTCTGTTTCTAAAGATAGCAGGATGTAAAATCTGGAACCTTAAGGCCTATATAGAACACAGGGATGGGCGAGGCAAGGAGAATGTCACACCTCTACCAATACAGGGTGACAGCTTTCCAACAGTAGTTTAGGGCATTCTTTTATTCCGGATAGTCAATGTTACTATGCAGCCTAGGTTCGCATGGAACTTTCTCATGTGGCCCCAGCTGGCTCTGAACTCAGTCTTCCTGCCTTCAGCTAGCACTCTTAGCTAATACTTAGCCTCCTCTAATTTTCTATATTTTCTTTTATATCTTATTCTAATAACTAGGGGGAATTCATTGAAATATACTCAGCCATTAAGTAGTGAACATACAAAAACATACATATCATTAAAATTTTTACCATAGAGTCTAAATAGTTTTTAAATGTGTAAATTTTTATAAGACTATAAAAAATCATTTGTTGGGAGAAAACATTCACACATAAATATATTAGACAAACTCAATCTATTAATATTATAGACAAACTCATTAGAAAGGAAAAATAATTTTTTAAAACAAAACAGAACTTTGTGGTCAGGAGCTAGTCTGGTTGGTAAGGTGCTTGCCATGCAACCATAATTATATGGACAAAAACTATTCTTTAAAAAATAGATTTTAGTTCAGGAGATAACCTTGTCTATTAAGTGCTTGCTATACAAGCATGGAAAAGCTGAGTTCAATCCCTAGAACCCACAAGAAAAACATTATTGTTCACACCAATAATCCCAGCTCTGGAGAGGTGCTGACAGGTAGATCTCTAGGGCTGCTGGCCAGTTAGCCTAGCTTAACTACACAGTTCCAGCCCAGTGAGAGACCCTGCTTCAAAAAAAGGTAAACAACACCTGAGCAAATCAGAAAGAACAACACTCAAGGCTGAGCTCTGACTTCACACACAACCTAACCCCAAAACACATAAAGATATGTTGTGAATATCTTATGTTGTGAATAAGTGTATGCATATAAACATAGGCAAATATATAAGCATACATATACTCATATGCAGATAAACACAAATAAAATATTAATAGCTGTTATCTGTAGATAATGATTTTTGTGTTAATTTTTAACGCATTACTGGATTTATTTTGTGATCTTTACCCAGTGAATATGTTATGTCTTCTACAGATAATGTGGTAAACACATCAAGAATTACCCAGTAGTGGTTATGCCTCTCTGACCACAACACTCAAGAATCTGTGAACAGGAGAAGATGCCCTGAGTCACCACAGTATCAATCCTACGCACTCCCTAAGTGCTCTGAGGACTCGATTTAGCCAACACTGTGATGGTGAGATAGAGCAGCTATGAGTGCTGTAATTGGCCATCTATGCCAACAACTTCACGATCAGTAAGAAAGCTACAAACAGAACATACGCTTCAGTATCTTACACACAAGCAGTTAAGTAAACGTGAAGACAGGCAATATGCAAGTGGAAAAGGCTGAACATACTATCCCATGCCAACCATGTCGCACATGTGAGCTGCCACTGGCTTACAGGATCAAGGTTTCACAGTTTCTATGAAATTGCTCATGCCACATCATGTGTACGTAAGGAATCATTAATTCTTAAACTAAGTAAACAAGGCAGTATGCCCACATTCAGGTAAAGACGTTAGTCACTGAGAGAAGAGTGTTCCAGGTATAAGGTGCAAAGGATCAAGAAGGGGGACAGAAAAAATGCTCACCAGAAATGCCCCCCAGTACCTTCCTAAAACATAAGCACCATTAATCTTGTCCTCTCCTGTCTTTAGCCTCCAGGTTGTGAGACTTTATTGTGATTGCAATGACCCCTCAGACAACTGGCCTGACACCTTTACTTCCTCAAGACATGCTGCAGGTCAGAAGGCAGGCAGAATCAAAAGTGAGCTGCCCATTCCTTTGTTTCTCCTTTAAACTGACTGGCTTCCTTTCTGACCCTCCTTCTCTGAGTGCCACTCAATAGAATGCTCAATGTGCTGACCACAGTCAGCCCACTGGCATTTCCCTCCTGGTCTGTCACCTCCACTCTGGCAACACCTTCCTCCTCATGCAGCCTAGGACCTCAGACTGGTCACTAAGAAAGAGCTTTATAAACTGACTTCGCCTTTCATTCCTCTTTTGGCACCTGGTTATAGGTTGCCTTTTCAAATAAGGAAATAAAGGTTTAAAAGGGAACAAAAAGAAAAAAGAAAAGAAAAGAAAGAAAAAAGCTGTTAGCAATTTATTATCTAGTTCCCAAAGAACTAGGAGAAGATTCTAAGCCTCTCAGCACACACGCTGCTAATTCCACTGCATACATGGGCCAACCTATCACACTGTACCATCAGCATGTGTAAGTATTAAAAGAACAAACTTTCAATCGTCCTAATACTAATGTGTGGGGAAACTGCGAAGCTGAGACAGACAGAGAGCCACTAGAGGAGAGAGGACAAGTGGACCTTTCCCCATCTAGGCTTAGCAGTGCTCTGTTACTTACTGGGTAGGAAGTTTTGAAGTTCAAAGCCCTCGATTTAAGGCCTTGTGGTCCATCTTACTGGTGTCCTAGTGTGTTCTAGCAAGGACTAAAGGCCCTGAACAGTTTCATCTGCATTTCTAGAAAGAAAAGTAGAGACTGAGCAGTCCAGGATAGAGTCTTGAACCAGAAGAGATGCAGTTTTAGCTGCCAATGGAAACTGTTTAATAAGTGGTAAGGATACAGAGGATACTAATCATCATGAGAAACTACATTTCAGAAAAAGTGTTCTGTAATCTACCAATATATTTGCATACATACATCATTTATTCAAATTCAAAGTTACATATAAGAAACTCTAAGAAAAAATTACAAGGAAACACACTCCAATGTAAACCATGATCATGTCAAGAAAAGATGTGTGGGTGGGTGAGTTTTAAATTTTTGTTAATTATCTTTTATTTTAAAGTATTTATATAGTCTTTAAAATTAAAAAACGATTTTACTGAGAAAAACGTCTCATTGTCCTTTACAAGGCTTCTCCAGGCTGACTCTCCTTCTGTCAGGTCTGCAGAGCAGCCGATGAGAGCTCAGCTCACCTCTCTGCAGCTTT
Organism: Mus pahari; assembly: GCF_900095145.1. NCBI lineage: Eukaryota > Metazoa > Chordata > Mammalia > Rodentia > Muridae > Mus > Mus pahari. The sequence continues at coordinate 52,405,734 of NC_034591.1, forward strand.
CCCAGGGAGCACCTGGATGGCCAGCAGGACGAGAAAGAAGGCCAGACCAGGCCCAGGGTGGCAGAGACAATAAAACAAACAGGCAACAGTTCCCCAGTGAAGCACTTCAAGCCTTGTAAAGTAACCTACCTTAAACATCCTGGATGGCCAACCTCAGTCAGCTACTTATAATATATAAAACTCAAGAAAATCTGGCAAAGGGACCATCACTGTTCTCAACACTAAAAGCTGGAGCAGACAGCTTGGCTTCCCAGCCTCAGGGATGCCCTGGACGACAAGGCATCTTCAGTAACCAGGGTAACCAGGACAAGGCTCACCAGATGCTTCGCCTTCATGCGCTCCTCTTCACTGGATATTCTTTCCCGAAGGACAGCTCTGGTCAGCTGCTCATTGGCTGCAGCCCTCTCTCTTTCTAGGTCCCTTGCTTGCTTAAGGCTGAAAAGACAAAAATAGGTAACAATACTTTCTTTTAAATTACTTTAATGACAAATTATTTTTAGGTTATTTAATAACCTGGATAGAAAAAAAAACTTTGCTGGTTGGTATCATTTTATGTTAAATAAAAAAGCCTGAATAAAAAAGCAGAAACATACAGTCATAAATTCAAAATCTGAAATCATATTGGCTTATAATCTATCAAAACTTTATACTACAGTAATCCCCTGCAACCTTCACCCACACATTTAAAACATCGGAATTCTAAGAGAAGAAGGTATTGATTCAGCTGACAAAGTGTCCAAATTTAACAAAGTTCTCAGGTAAAACTGAAAACTTCTCACCTAAAAATCCCATCTCTGGGACATCTCAGTAAGTAAAGAGCTTTCCTTACAAGCATGAGGCCCTGAGTCTGTCTCCAGTACCCACAAAAAAAGACATAGTGTAGTATGTATTTGTAATACTGTACTTCAGAAACAGACAGGATGATCCTTGGCCTGCTGGCTGGCTGGTTGGCCTAACCCACTCACAAGTCCTAGGTTCCAGGCACAGTCTCAAAAACCAAGGTAGAAAGCCCTCCTGAAATCTACTGCTAAGCTAGATCCTGGGTCTCTCCATACACATGCACACATGCACAACGTTCATCAAGCCACCTTTGTGAGAAACATAATGAAGGCTTAGCATCACCTTCCTCTCAAAAGTGAGTCATTTATTCACTGACATGAGTCAGGCATAGAGGACACAATAGAGGACAAGGTATTCCAGGTTCCTTAATCCTACACGAAAGCAGAAATTAGCCAGAAACACAAAGCTCCACCCAGTGTATCACTCCATCTTCCAACATATGCAAAATAAGCCTTTAATAGCAGGCTCCAGGCTGCTGAATGACTGCTCCCACCTACCTTACCTCCAATGGATGCCTTACATTCCAGACATGTTCTAGAGAAACAAGAAGACAGCAATGGCAGTGCCAGGATCTGCACACTACTAATTCTATTAATGAAGCCGACAATTGCATTAAGGTGATCCATTGCCTCGTCATACAATTAGGTCCATATTAAGTTACAGTCTACTAAAACACCCTCATTGTATATGATAATGATAAATGACTTTGGCACTGGATTTTGCCATATGCCTTGCACAGAAAGGCACTCAGAAGCACTGAATGAAAGATCATTTCAGTCTAATCTCATGGACAAAGATTTTCTGATTGCCTTTTCTCTTTTGAAAGAATAACACTTCTATATCCCCAAAGATGTAAGCTATGCTTTAAAAGTAGGAAAAATTGTTATGTTGGTATCATTCTGAGTGAAATTTTCTGAGTGTGAATGATGAGTGCTAAATTTTACTAGGTGCTAGCCTATCAAAGGGACCCTTGAAAAGAAGTAGAGAACATAAAATTCTTGTTGCTATTTTAAACCATCACACCATCCTGATACCCTGGCATTCTTAGAAATAAGTTATAATAGATAAAATTATCTTATAAAATATATTCCAGAATTATGCTTTTTCCCTTGATGGTAAACATATATAAGTTGTTTCTTGAAAAAAAAAAAACAGAAATAAATATAAGTTTATTTGAAAGTCTCTAAAATATTTAATAAACCCAACAGCATGGCATCAGCTGCTGACTCTCTTGCACAGAGGATAATAACTTCAGACCTTACTGCCTCCCCAGATCAGGCAACTAAGGAGTTTCTGGAATGCCAATTCCCAGGCAGCCCCTCACATAGGCATCAGAAACCATGAGGACAGTGTCTAGCAAACCGCCTTCCAGTGCTGTCCCTGCCCCAGGTGATTCTGATGCATCCTGCAGCTGGAAAGTCACAGCTCGATACACAAATACATCCTGGAGACATATCAAAGGGAAGTAACACCAAAATGGAGTGGTCCACGTGAGGACACTGGTAACTGCTAAGGTCCTCATGCCAGATCACAAAACTATGCATTTGAACCACTTTAACGGGAACATTGCCACATGTTTTTAAAAGTTGCCTGTTTAGCATGTTAGGTGGTGACAACTAAAAGAAAAAACAGCATTACTTATCACTTAGGGATCACCTGCTACATGCCAAGAAGTGGGCTAGGCATTTCACATGTGCACACATACATCCATGTGCTTTATATTCAAAATTAACATTATTCATGAACATAGACTATGAATCTATACAACTACATTTTATCATTCTGTTTGGTGTAGCCAATTTTAATAAAGAATATTTCTTCTAGATGTATTTATTCATATACAGCACAAGTTTAATTACTAATGAAGATATTAACTGTTTAACCCAGAGGAACAAAAACTACTGGAAATGAAAGCAAAGAAACAAACATATTAGCATATAAAAGTCTTCAATATTTCAGAAAATAAGGTCTATCACCTTGTTGTGTATGAAGACAAACAAGCACTGTGTGAAGTCTTGGAGCCAAGTCAAGGCACAGCACCTACTGTCCGGTGCAACAGCAATTCAGTGCCATAAGCTCTGCTACGTGGACTGGTGTTAGTGACTACCTTGAATATAAACAAAGCATTTAGCACAGTATGACAAATGTCAGAAACTCAAAGTAGTAATAGTAATGTGGGGTCCTGAACACATGGAAGCAGAGTGTTCCGATATGAAGAAAACCTACGTGTACACGGTGGATTTGGCCTCTGATCTTGTCACAACCCTACTTTGTTTGCCTGTTTGTTTGTCCTTCCTTCCTTCCTTCCTTCCTTCCTTCCTTCCTTCCTTCCTTCCTTCCTAGAGGAAATTTAGCTTGATTCTTTAGATTCTCTTCAAGAACCTCGAGAATCAAAAGCTTACCCTGCTGACTATGGTGTCCCTCTCTTTCTTTTTTCTTTGTGTTTGCTGTTGGTGTTTTTATTCTCTCATACAATGCATCCTGACCATAGTCCCCCTCCCTACACTTCTCCTAGTTAGCCCCTCTCTCCCCAAACCCTCAGTTCCACTTCTGTTTCCCTAGACTTCCTAGGGATATCAACAAAGCACAGCACAAGTTACATTAAGACCACGCACAAACCCTCATAACAGGGCCGGACAAGGAAGCCCAGTGATGGAAAAGGTTCCCAAGAGAAGGCAAAAGAGTCAGGGATACCCTGGCTCCCATTGTTAGGAGCCCACATAAAGATCAAGCTAACTAGCCATAGCCTATTTGCAGATAATTTAGCATAAGCCCATGCAGGCTCTGTGATTGCCATTTCAGTCTCTGTGAGCCCCTATGAGCCCTGCTTAGTTGATTCTGTGGGCTGTGTTTTCCTGGAGTCCTCAATCCCTCTGGCTTCTACAATTCTTCCTCCCCTTCTTCCTTGGGGTTCCCCAAGCTCCAAGAGGAAAGACCTGATGGAGATCTCCAATTTGCGCTCTCCACCTATTGTCCTGCCGTGGGTCTCTGCATCTGCTCCCATCGGCTGTCAGAGAAAGACTCTCTGATGAAGACTGGGCTAGGGAGGCACTGATCTGAGTATAGCGGAATATCACTAGGAATCACTTTATTGATTTCTTTTTCGTAACACAGGTCTCTGAGCCTCCTTTTCCCGGTCATAAAGGCAGTGTTGGGCATTGGCTTCCCTTTTGTGGAATGTATCTCAACTTAGACCAGTCATTCACTCACTGGCTACTCCCACAAGTTCTGTACCTTCATGGCCCCAGCACATCTTGCAGGCAGGATAGATTGTAGATCAAAGGGTTTGTGGCTGGGGAATCCTGGTTTTTCACAGGCTTCATTCTAACTTTCCTATAAGCTCAAAACCTGGAAGGGCTTGGTCTATCTATTTCTGTGGCTGTCATATCTTACTTACAGCTGCCTGATCCAGAGTAGATGCTCAAACATTTGTTAAATGTATGTGAAATGAATGAATGAATGAATGAATGAATGAATGGCTAGCAAATCCCACCACAGATAAAAATGAATCAAACGCTACAGAAAACAAAAGACTTGGAGATAAAAGAACCAGCTAAGAAAACAAGCTGCACCCTAAAAGGTCTCACCAACACACTGCACTCAGTGCATGCCTGGCACATCCAGGCTACACTTAATGGCCTACAGGAGAAGGGGGTCAACATCTGGGAACATCAATTTATAACTCTTTGACTCTTAGAGATTCAAGACAGACTGGTACAAACTAACTTCAAGAAAAATCACTTTTCTATCCTAATAAATGTCTTACATTTGCTTCTCCTTACAATGAGAACTGCACAGGGAATGCGCCCCGAGTGCTTAGGAAAGCCTCCTTTGTACACTTAGGGCAGCTCGCAGTGGGACCCAGAGCTCGGCCTCATGGTCTACGAACGTTAGGGTAGTGTCATCTAACAAAGATCCATTTTCTTGGCTTTAAAGTCAAAGGGAATCCCGTACAGGTAAATGCTTGCAAACACCATTTATCTTAAAGGGGAAAAATGAAAGAAAGATATTTTCTCTAAATGTTATGAAATTACAATTTTCATTTAGTGGATAATTTCTTCTAGGATTCTGAGTTCTAGTATGTAACATAAGGTAAAAAGTAAATGTTATATTCACTAATCCATCTGATAATCACTGTGTGAGAGAGAGTGCTCTGAGAATGAAGGAGGAACCACAGTCTCTGCCTTTATGAAGCTTAATTATAAATGATAATTTTTTGTTTGAAGTATTCTTTAAATAAGGTTGCTATAGTGCCACATGGGTGAGGGGAGGAAGGTGACTGAGGCACAGGAACATCAAGGGGCTGAGAAATAGAATTTTCTTCAGTTGCACTTTGGTGACAGCCTTCAGAATGTCACACACGTTTAAAATCACCTCTACAAAGACTGTTTCATTTCATTTTTTTGTATGCTTGTTTTTATTTTTTCAAGACAGGATTTCTCTATGTAGCCCTGGCTGTCCTAGAACTCACTCTGTAGACCAGGCTGGCCTTGAACTCAGAAATCCACCTGCCTCTGCCTCCCAAGTGCTGGGATTAAAGGAGTGTGCCACTACTGCCGGGCTGTCTCAAATTATTTTAAAAGGTAGAATTTCAGATAAATGGTATACCTTTAGAAGTGATGGCACCATATTGGGAAAGTTTCTCAAACCTCCCACCAAAACCTTTCATTGACACCCTTTCCTTCCTCAGATAAATGCCCTCTTTCACCCACTCATTTAAATCATGTCACAAAGTACAACACTTTACAAAGAAAAGCTACTAACATGTTTAGAAGCGCCTGCTTCTCTGTGAGCCCACTTCTCTGTGGAGCATCTTCTCTGTCCCCTTGTCTTCTATCGCCTCTCCACCACCCTGCAATACACACACACACACACACACACACACACACACACACACACACTTCAGTGATCACTAGAAAGGCAGTTGTCCCACAATCTCTTCTCTGCCCACCCACACCCCACCCCACCAGGGAGACAACCCAACTGGACCTCTGGGAACACCAGGCCACATGGAACTATAGGGTCAGAAAGAAGCACTGTTGTGCCACAAACTCTCAGAAGCGTCAAGTCCACATTGGCAAGGCAAGGCGAGGCAAGGCAAGGCAGCACGTTACTCGCCCATTGGTGGGATAAAAATGAAGCTTTCTTTATAACTTGGGTCTCTGATGATTTAAGAATTATCTCAAAACAAAACTAAACAGAACAAGCATCTGAGCAAATACAGCCCCCTTTTATTTATTGGCATTTCTCACTTATTACTTCAGATCTCCTGGTCTAATATTATTCTACATTAAGCCCCCGATTTAAGTTTCATTTAAATTTCCTTCTTTTAAATACATATCTCTCCTCATTTGAATTCTCTAGAGTTTTCAGCAAAGAAGTGGGAGTTTAGTGTAAACTTTTCCTATTTGCATTAAGTAATTGGATAGCTTGCCTGAGCTTAATGAAACAAATACCAGTTGGTGCTGCCCTACACCTATAGTCCCAGCAACTTAGCTCTTTTCTTTGCATATTCTCAATCAGGTGAGAGACTTAAGATAGACCAGCAAAATGAGTTTCTAAACACCAGTCAAGTCTCTTATAAAGAATATTATTGAACGTCCGTTTTAAGTAAAACCAAAAAAATTACTCATTACATTCACCTCACATACCTGGTATAAGATCCAGTTCTCTATAACATGGTACTAGGGTAAAAGCACCCAGCTTTATTGCCTTCTGAAGAAGTTAAAGGTTTTAAGGAAGTGGAAAGGGAATTTTAAAAATAACTTTGGCTAGGCATTTTTTATATATCAAATTCCATCATGCTCCATGAGAGAAGCATTACTCCCTCCACTTTAAACAAAAGAAAAATTCAAGGAATACACCAGAGGAAAAGAAACACAATGGCCCGATTTACAAAGCCATGTTTCTTAAACCCCCTGGAAAGCTCTCTCCCTCCTGGAGCCTGGTTATGCACCTGTAACCCCAGCCATTGAAGTGTAGGGGCTCAAGAGTATAGAGCACAAGGCCTTGCCTGGTTCACACAATAAAAGTTCAAAGTCAGGCTTTGAATTTATAGAGACAAGGTTGGAACAGACCCCAGCTGAATCAAGGGTGCTTGCCTACCAAGCTGAGGTCCTAGGATAGGGGGAGAGGAGGTGCACACCAGCTCCCAACTGAAATCATTTGTATTGCAGCATCTCCCCCGTGGTTCAGAGTTACTTTAAGACACACTCTTATGTGTTTTTCCAACATCAAATATATGCCACTGGTTGTCCAATGTGGTCTGACCCTTGATACCACTGAATCTTGCTCATTTGGTCATTCCCTAATAGTCAAACTTGTTGTATAGGTAGACACTAAGTAATTCTATACACTCCAGCTTAGCAAATTACTTTATAATTTAATATATAAAGCCATTCTACTTCTGGAGAAAGTAGATAAGAGCCTCAGATAATGGGTGAGAATAAGTGGAAAAATGCAATTGTTAGAGATAAAATGACTGAATGACTTATCTAAAATTGAACTCCAACCATTACACACAGACAAGATCTACAAAACACTGTAATGTGGCTGACTCCAAAAGACTGAAGCACAGAGAGAAACACATGACGGCAACCCACAGGTCACTTTTAATAGTAAGGATAAATTTCATTTTAATGTATCATATTTTCTTAGAACATGCTGAACTAGCACTGAAAATTCTGTTTACCATCCACTTTTAGACAGAAAAGCTGAGCTAGGTAGTTCAATGAACTAATTATTAGACTATTAAAAATAATGACAGAACAGGCATATAGTTTTCCATTTATAAGACTTTACAAATAAAAAATTATACAACAAGCTTAGCATTCAACTCAAACCACTTCAAATCCTGGAAGGAAATGTGTATGGATTAATATCCCAAAACACATACATGTAGATGAATGCACATTAATATAGCTCTGCTAAGTTCATACATACTATCTGTATGTGTGACAGACAGAAGTGGCATTTTACCGTGCTTAGCATGTGTCGGGTACAGATCACACTTGTAGGTGTAAGCCTTCCAATTTTTATGACAACACTGAGCAGACTGTCATGTTTCCAATGAAAGAAGAAACTGTATCAAACCAAAAGTTACAGTGAGTGTGAGAGAGACAGAGATAGAGAGACAGAGAAAAACAGAGTCAGAGAGACAGTCTTAAAAACCAACTGATAGACCTAGCAGCACTGAGACCTGGTTCTAGAGGAACCAAGAAGACATCTATCTGGTCCTCTGTCTCGATGTATTACTTCAAACAGTACTGAGACTTGAACAATCCAAGTTTCTTTCTGTTAGGGTTGAATCTTACACGTCTCCAAAGGCCCTTAGAGTAAAAGCTTAAGTCTCCACAGGCTGATCCCAGTTGACAGAAACTCTAAGAAGCAGAACCTAGTGACAGTCCTGGAGATCACTGTGGAACATGTCCTCAAATGGGGACTAGGACATGCTGCTTCTTCTCTCTCTCTACCTTCCTGGTTCATGATTAGTGAATAGCTCTTTTTGGTCACAATACCATCATGCTATGCTGTCTCTCCAAAGCAACATGGCTAACCAGTCATGGGCTGGCACCTCCACCAAAGCTCTGAGTCTTACCAGCTGTGGCCTCAGGCTCTTAGAGTACAATGGAGGGCTGACTAGTGCACCTTACTTTTCACAAGAATATTCTCTCTTTTTTTTTTTTTAAGTGATTTTAACTTACACAAAGCTGGACATTTGCCAGCTTAGCTCCAAAATGATACAAAAACGAAAACCCAGGAAACTCTGCCCCCAAGAAGACGCTGACACCTGTGACTGATATAAGCACTTCCCATGCCTCCCCTCCAGGTGACTGCCTCCCGTAAACAGGATGTATTATGTTACCTGAACTCCCTACTTCAGTTTTCTTTTTTTTTTTTTTTTCACTTTTCCGCATACTTTATTTGTTACAAACATACAATTTTTTAAATATAGACTGTAAAACTCCATTTGCAAAAGTCTGCTATTGGAAGGAGTGCACACCAGCAGGAAGGATTCTTAAACTTTTTATTTCTATGAGTTTTTCTGTCAGTTTTGCTAGTTAGTGGTAAATACGGGACCCGCCATTTTACAGACCTGTCTGAAGCNTCTGGCTGTATTCACATTGCTCTCTGAAGCAGCCCTGCTTGTCTCACAATTTATCAGAATCTGAGCTTCAACCTACAGGCAGTGAGATCACCAGCCCGTCCGGACTCTGCTTTGAACGGTTTTCAGGAAGTGTGGTTTCTGGATGGGTACTGCACTTCATGGATTTGTTTGAATTGCCCATGCAGCTGTGTTTGTTAAAGTGCATACTTCTTTTAAAAAATAAGAGGAATAATCTTTACTCTTTAACCANNGTACTTAAAAAAATGAACTTTTTGGTCTCTCAGCAGATATTTCCCAAATTGATCCTATCGCTACAAATTTTAGTGTTCTATTTACAAACGTTTATAGGGTTCCGGGTGGAGGGGACCTTATAAAATCAAAGGTGCAGCTTCACTTGAAGCAGAAACCAGCTCTACAGATCCATACACAGGCATACACACTGGTTTACGATGCATAATAAGCACGTTGGTATTTACACAGAGACTAAAGACGTTCCCAAACCCTCTTTAATTCCAACCTAAGCTAATTGTACATCTAGACCAGGAAGCTGTCTCCTGCTATCAAGATTTGGTTTTACCTCAAATTACTTCTGAAGATTCCCAACTAGAAGGACGTTAAGTCCCAGCTTTGGAGTGAAGAACCTAGCCTAATAGAGCCACTGGCAGACAGGATGGGCAGTGAGATTCCTACAATACAAAGTATGTCATCTGCACTTTATTCACAAGACTGGTAAGACATCTGCATAAAGTTTCACAAGAGTAAATGCCTAATACAACTGTTCTAACTTCAGGAAAGAAAAGTCCAAATACACTGACAATCTTAATTTCAAATATCAAGGTCACAGAAAATTAACTAAAATATACTTGCCTGCCAAAAAAATATGCAAAACCACAGACTCTGTAAAAAAATATGTCACGCTGACCTACAGCCAAGTTTCTAGACTTTTGGCCCAACCTCCTGACTTTCCAGACTCCTGAGGACTTTGGTTCAATGGATAGTGACATGGGCTTGGAGAAAAGGGGTTTTACAAAACCTCCATATTTCCACACACACCGTGCTCAGAGTTTACTCCTGCTCATTTTCCTGGACTTATATTTCTCTGAGACAGAAATTTTAAAAGGGAATAAACAAACTTCTTATTCTATTTCCAAATACTAAGATTTTAAGAGCCACCTGCTCTGCAGCTCCTGGGAGCTTCTTAAATTCAAATATCTACTCTGATGAGAAGCACAACATTTGCATTTATGTTTACAAAGTATTCTGCTCTTAGGGCACAAGGTATTGTCACCAAACACAGGACCCAGCCACTGCACCCATCTTCGCTCACCATTAACAGCCAAGCTCCTATACGAGACGAAGGTCCATCACAACCCAAAGCCCTTTTGTCTTCTACTAGAGCAGTGGTTCTAAATGTCGTGACCCCCTTGGGGTTCACATATCAGAAGATATCCTACATGTCAGATATTTACATTATAATTCATAACAGAAATTATAATTATGAAGTAGCAACAAAATAATTTTATGGTTGGGGTCATTACACATGAGGAATTGTATGAAAGGGTCCCATGGGAACTGCTGTACTAGAATGACCCAGAGCCACTTCTTTTTCTAGCTTGAAGTGAATATTTATTTACAGGCATCTTCAGCCATGATCATGATTTTAGCTTAAAGTGTACACTGATTGTCATAATAGTCAAAATACAGATGCATAATTGCAGAGAAGATAAAAGCATTAAACTGCCCAGAATCAAGACTTTTAAAGTCTAGTGTTGTAGAAGATGTGAGAAGAAACATACAACCTGCTCCTATAAATCAGTTCTATTAAGCAGCTTGCTGCATGGATGCCCCTCCCTTGCATCTTGCCTGCTGCAGCTTCCTCACTGGGTATGTGCTGATGCTGGAGAAAGAGAACTGGGGCAAATTCAATCATCTCTGGGAATATCACTTACCTATCACAGTCCTCACTAGACAAACATCAAGCCCTCCAGTATGGCTGCAACACAGATGGGCAGTGTAAACAATGGACAAATGACAATGAAATGGCAGCATCCTGAACAGCGCTGGTGGCTTCTGATAAAGAGCACACTAAGCTCTTGGAGACACTAACAACACTATGTGTATGAAACACACACTCTGCCTTTTCCATTGTTTGTACTTCTCTTTCTTTCTTCACAAAACATACATTTTGCAAGGGCAAGTACGATGTAAAGCTGCCCCAGGAAGTCTTGGTACCACAGTTTCTATTTGAAAGACCTCCAGCCTGACCTAAAACACAGCCTCTCACCCTCCAGCGCAGCAGCCTCTCTGACACAGAGCTGGCACGTGGGATGGGTGGACTGCAAACTCATTCAGTCGGAGCCCACACTTCTCTGTGGGAGATGTTGAAGACCAAAGCATCGCACACTCCTCCAGCCGGCTCAGAGCAGGCATCTGTAGGGAAAGATCAGCCGCACAGCCCCTTTCCATCCTTTTTCAATCAACTGCTCTTTGGATTCCTAACCTTGTGATTCGCAGACTGAGTTAACATGATGGACACAAAAAGGCTAATGATTGTTGTTTATAAACTGCTCCTGAGGTCACTGGGCTGCTTCTTTTGTTTTGCTCTAAAAACCTTTGATTTTACCTTTCTCCTATTTCCTTGTTTGGTAGCTTTGCTAACCCATTAATTTTTAACCTTTATTAAGATTGAAACAAATTACTGTGTCTTAACTGCATTCAGTATAAATAACACATAGCTTGTAAGTGTTTGTGAGCACATGTGCTTGTGTCTGTCTGTGCATGCCACACACAGGGGTCAACATGATGTAGCAGCCTTAACCGCTCAGGTACAATCTCTAACACGATAACTGAAACCACCTGTTTTCTCCTACACTGTGTCGCTTGCTGTCTCCTTTTCTGTCCCCTGGTTCCTAGTTTCATCAGGCTGCCATCCTCCGGACAGCAACAAGTCCCTCTGCTGTTCTGCCCCGGTCCTCAGTGGCCTCTACTCTCAGCACCAGTAGTGCTTTCACTACAGTTTACAAATGCAGGTACTAGACTGGCAAAACAGGTGACGGCAAACTGGATATTTTCCTTTCCTACCTATCCTTCTGTTAAGAGTTGGGTGCTCGAAATGGATGATCACAGACAGCTACTGGATGGAACACAGGGTCCCCAATGCAGGAACTAGAGAAAGTACCCAAGTACCTGAAGGGGGCTGCAACCCTGTAGGTGGAACAACAACAGG
>NC_034591.1:52418181-52427406 GCF_900095145.1 Mus pahari
AAAAAAAAAAAAAAAAGACTTGGGTGCTTTCAAATGCACAGTTCCTACGTGTTCTCTACTATAGGTCCTCAAGGGTTTGTCTTCAATGTCAAAAATCAAGGTGCTTCTCTTCCTCTCAGCCGGAGTCTCTGTGTTTATCCTTTTCTTACTATTCTTCCAAGATGAACTGCACTGTTGGGTGCTTAGCAGCGACTCTCAGCTTACTAGCTGTCTACACTGTGTTTCACACTGGGACTTTCTGAACTGTTAGTGCTTTGCTGGTGGGTGCTGGTAGACTTTCCATTAGGGATCGCCAGAGGGCAAATGCAAGGCTGAAGGAATACCTGCCTGGTGGCTTTGCTCCAATCCCACCACACAGCTTGATGCAGAGGCTAGTTTATTCAACCTTGCAGGACCAAGCTCCTTGGGTACCACTCTAGTGTCACTAGTCCCCCCACTGGTACCCTCCTCAAATCACTAGTACCCTCCCTTCTACCACCTCAGACATGACTACCAACCAGAAGGTACCCCCACTTCAGAGGCTGCACCTCCTTCCATTGCTCCCAAGGCTGAAGTGGGGACCTCTTCAAGCTATGTGTCTTGCATACAGTTCTCTGGCAAGGCCAGTGAGTCCAGAATAGTTCAAATTAAGAAGCAGTGAATATACCTCATACACCAGATTCCAAAGACTTGACATGAAAGAATAGGATATAACATGCCTCTTCCATTAAAGTTATGTTGATTACATATTTGAGACACACTAAAAAATAGAAACATTTCTAGAGATGTGTTTATAATTTAGATAGTTACTAGGAAGTTAACTATATAGGTGGATAGGTATCTTTGGTAAACAGAACTGCTTTAGGATTGGTAAATTTTGTTTCTTTTGTTTTGACTATTAATGCCTCATGAATAAACGTTACATCAAATTTCTCTGTAAAAATAATCAGTATGCTTTGTCTCCACAGATTCTACCTACCAGCTGTTTATATTACTACATTCCCTAATTCCTCACAGGGAAACGCTCAGAGAACCCCAGGATTTCAGTCCTTCTTCTGGGACATCATCCAGCTTCCGGCCTCATACCCAGATCCTGTTTCCTTTACAAAGTATCTATTCTTTCCATCTTGAAACTTCTACAATTTTCTTCTTATCCTCAGAATTTTTTCTTTGTATTTTAAAAATTGTCACAATCTATGACTAGGTGCACATCTTTTCTCATCAATCCAGCCTAGAATAATAAGAAGCCTTTCAATTTATAGGCTCCAGTCTACCTTTGGCTTCAGAGAAAGCTGTCATTTAATTATCACCTCTCTTCCAACTCTTCCTCTGTCTTCTTCTAGAACTTAGGCTATCTTATCACATAATATGTACATGAGCAATCAAGATCCATCTTGAGCTGGCAGCATCTCATGATCAAGTAGCAACGAGTACCAAAGTACACATGGTGGCCTGTGAGCTACTGTGAAGACCTCCTGCAAGAAGCCGCTCCCCCCCCCCCAGGAGTGCTCGCCACTGTCCCCTTCTGTCTGTGACGAGGAGGCTTGTCCTTCTTTCTATCTGCTACTTCGTCTGGGCTGAGAGCCACCTCTGTACCACCTTCACTGAAAATACCTGAAGAGCCAAGAAACATGTCCTTGGGCGGCCAGCAGGGTGTGACCAGCCAACAGGCCTGCAACTGAGAAAGTCTCCACATTCCATCTCCCCACACCACACCCACCTAAACTAGTTGACAGAGATGGACCCCAAACATACTCTTATGAGCATCCTCAAAACTGGGTCCACCTCTATGTATTCTTATGCTACACCAAAACAAATCCACTGGCTCACACCTACTACCGGGCTTTTTGAAGAAGCTGTAATTGGAAATGAAAGGGGAAAAAATAAAACGGTTCAACAATGAACAACACGGGTGACAAGGCTCCAATAGACTACAGACCTTTCCACTTTTAAAGGTCTTAATCACAGCGTTACATTTTAAGAGTGAATTAAAGAACTTTAGAATAAAATTAATAAATTAAAAGCTAGAGTGCAGGTGGCAGATGTGGTGACCCAAGCCTGTGATTCCAAAAGTGGAAGACAGAGGTAGAAGCAGGAGGACAGGGAACTTGAGTATAGATAGCCTGGACTACATAATGAAACCCTGAATCAAACAAAATAAAACAACAATAAAGACTGGATGAGTTGATCTGGCAATGGGAGTGGACTAAACTGAAAACTAATGCTTATAAAAATAATATATGTATATCATCTTTTCTTGATTAGCAACACTTTTCAAAAAAGAAACTTATGCTCTAGCACAGTCCCCATGTATTACAGGCACTGTGAAGTCACTGTGTACACAAAGAATTAAACTGTAGACTACAATCAAACAAAGGCAATGTTCCACAGGGATAGGGCAGCAGTGGGGCACATCATAAGGACGCAGGACAACAAAGTGAGGAAAGGAAAGACCTATGGCTTTCAGACCATCAACTGAAAGCCAGAGGTCTAATGAAGCTGTGTAAGAAAACAGGACAATCCCTCTCCAAAGGAACACTGCAAAACTAATTCTGAATCCCCTTCAACAAAGGATAAGCAGCCCCTTAAGAATCAAATCTGTGCCATCAGGCACAATGCAATCCTAGGGTTCACTAGTTAAACACGCCCCTCTAATCTACATCAGTCTCCTCTGAAGAAAGATGGCCTCCATGCTTAACTTTGTACCCTCTGGAAAAAAGAGAAGTGCTGACGAGGCCTATCCATCCCTAAGTCAACTGTCCCATCTAGTAAAAGTCACCTTGGCGCGCAGAGGAGGCACAGTGACAACTCCGGTACCCACTACTGCTCCACAGCAGTCAATTTTCAAGCTTCCCTGACACTATCCATCAGCCCACAAGTTGTTCCTCGGCAGATACTTTATTTCTAGTAGTCCCTCTGAAACCATGTTAAAAAAAATTTTTTTTTAAATTCTAATATAAATGAATTGATATGAACGCCACACCAAGTCATATTCTGGATTTTATCTTAATTTTCACCTTAAACATGAAATGAGATGGTGAAAGTATGCAAATAAAAAAGAAGTAGAATTCCTTACAGCCTCTTGAGGATAACTCCAGTTCACTCCATCATCAGGATTTCTTTCTCCATGACACTTAATAGTGATTGACATAAAAAAAAAAAAGCTGCACATTACTTAATATATACATTTCTATGAATTTGGAAATAAGTAAACACCCATGAAGCCACACTACCATCACAGCCATTAGCATCACTATCATTTTCCAAAGCATTCCAATCCTAATTAGATTTAGTTTTAATTGTGTGCATGCGCCTATCTGTGGGTATGTGCATTTGAGGGCAGGTGCCTGTGGAAGGGTCGGGTTGCCTACAGCTGTAGTTACAGGCATTTGTGATCCAACTGACCTGAGTGCTGGGAACCTATTGTGGTTATTCTACAGGAGCAGAACACCTTCGTGACCACTGAGCCATCTCTCTAACTCCTCCATCATTATTCTTAATACCAAAGTTGCTGCATGTACAATTAACATATAGTTTAACCTCTTAACAAATCTTAGTTTACAACACAGTATTGCCAGATACAGGAATTATACTATATCCTCACTTGATATTTCTATCTCTGACTCAAAAGTTCAATTATAAATGTATTTCAAGAGTTAAAAATTATTATACAGAATTCACATCAAAGACTTTATAAAAAAAAGAAGTTGCCTGAATTATAGTACAAATCAAACAGGAGGCAGGCTTAACATTCAGGCTGAGCTTCTCACAAAACATGATTTAAATGCATTCTAACAAAAGACACCAGACCTTTGTGGTCCTTTCACCCCCTACTCTGTTCACTGTGTTCTCTGTAGCACGGCAATTTTTTAACTTGTAAGTCATACATATTGTGTATATTTTTACATGTATAATACTGTCTACTAATATAATAGCTGCTACTTTTGAAGAACCCTCTAATGCCACCCACATATTTTAACAGGTTTACACACACAATTTCATTTATTCCTCATAAAAATCCCTCAGGGGAGCTGTACTCCCAATTCAGACCCAAAGAAAACAAAGCTGGAAAGTTAAACAAATGGCTCAAAATTACACAGGTAAATAAGAGGGAGAACTCATACTGAAGAATTATGACTCAAAACAAATGACGACGGTCACTGTGTTGTGATCTTGACTGTATGAAACCCAATGCTCCAACAGGACATTCTAAGAGCATGTTCAGTTCTGATTCCAAGTTCAGCTTCAGCTAGCTGTTCTTGGCCCTAACTAAAGCCTTCCATCTGCACGCATTTTCCCAGGGCATTGTCCCGTGGTCTTGACTTTCACTCTACCCTCATGCAACTGCAGAGGCAAGCACAGTGATCGACATCACATGGCAACAGGTTCCCCTCCCTTTTTCATTCACAGATGCTTGAAGCTGAGATTGCTGTTTAAAAAAAGCCATTCCATAATACAACCCTGTATGTAAAAATCCCACTAAGGAAAAAAAATACATAAAACAAAAGGTATAGTCAAATTACTGTGTCTATAAGATATAGTGTGAACCATTACACAAAAACTAAAAGCAGTTTACCTCTGTGTTTAGCCCCCAACAATGACCAAAATTGAGAATATAATAAATTAATGCTGAAGTTGCCTTTGAAAAGATTAATGCATATGTGGTCCCCCACACTGAGTAATTAAAGAGTCTTCCAAATGCCCTTACTCATCAGCAACACAACTCCTAAGGAAGAAAAAGAAAGGTGATGTTGTCACGAGAAAGACTGTGCTCACCAGGCCTCTGAAATGGACCATTTGCTATGCAGCAGCCTTTCAGGAAGAAAACACAGTGGAGTGTAACCAACCACGGGACAGGACGGGACTGGAGATCAGCTGCACTAACAATATCTGGGGGCACACTGCCTATGTGTCACACAC
This sequence comes from Mus pahari, assembly GCF_900095145.1. Lineage (NCBI taxonomy): Eukaryota > Metazoa > Chordata > Mammalia > Rodentia > Muridae > Mus > Mus pahari. The sequence goes on from NC_034591.1 coordinate 52,423,081, forward strand.
ACTTGCATCTGAAAAACTTCAAAATGACTAAGGAAACACCATCTACTTATACAAACCAAAGTGTGTTTCTGTGATGTTAACAATCATTGCTAAATCTCCACTTCATTCCAGGCCTGAGGAACGGAGCCTTTTTAATTATGCAGTATTAGTCATTGACATAGTACTCAAATCCCACGCAGCACGAATCATGTTAGCTAAACTAACAAAATGAATAATTTAGCTCTGGCCCAGCAGGAATCCACTATTCCACCTTCATTATTTACTTCACAATATCCATTTCTACCCTTTTTGAGATAACAGCTGTAGGTGTTCAAGATGAGCCCATTGGCTGCCTGTTTTAATTTTGATCCACATCACATAACTGACATTTCATCAAAAAAATGTTGGATATTTCACAAGCAACCCCATTCTCATAATGACCTCCCCCATTAAATGTTAATAATCACTAAAGAATAATGTAATCAATATAATCACATTTCAGATAAAACTTCTAAGCTTAGTACCGCCAAAGTACATCCATGAAAACAACACCTCCCCTCACCAATTATAAATATTCTCTGTTTTCAGCACTGGAATCTTCTTTAAAGCAATGAGAAGAGCCCTAATTTCCTTTAGTAACAATGGGAGAGGGAGTGATTTTAGATACAAAAATATTCCCTTCATTCCCTTTAGAAGGAGGATCTTATGGCTTCTCACCATAACTAACAGTATAAAGAAGAGCAAGAAACCAGATGTGTACAGAGCAATCCAGAACAAATTTTGTCACAAAGACTAAGGCTTAAACTCAGCCACTTCCTTGCTCTGCCGAATATCAGAAGTCCCTGGTTATTTCACACTTCAAAGGAGGCCTGTCCTGTTTCGGTTCCATGCAGTTGATGAACACTCTGGAGATTTCCCTGCGTGTGAGACTCTCACCTTACAACCAGCTAGAATGGTACCAACTTATATGTATGTCCCAGTTAAAATAATCTGCTAAATAAATAATTATCAAGGAAGAAAAAATTAAAAATAAGTATACATTTCATTAAGATGTATAGCAGATGTTACACGAAAGATGAATATTCATTCCATCTGGCTTCTGCTGCAATCCACTTCATCTTTACAGTAATTTCCAAGTACCACAACACAAAATGCTTGGGTCGTATAAAAACCTACGACACGTCTGTGATGCAAACACTTTGTCATATTTTGTTCAGTTCAACATGACTAAGTTTGTTAATATATTTTGACAGACTTGCACAACATCCTAAAATGTTTTGAACAATGCAGTTTAGGCTGCAATGCAATATTAATGAGTGAATAATGTTCTTGAATATAAGGTTTAATATTTAATGATGTAGAGTGCTGCCTGGATTTGATGCAGAAGAAAAATGTAGTTTGAAATCACGTAGTTATCAGGAGACATGAGAAAAAGACTACAGAAGTCAGGCAAACCTTTAACCTAAACTCAGAAACGGGGTCTCAGGAGTGGAATTGAAGCTTTACCAACTGAATTTCTAGTACTTATCAATATTCACAGGATCGTGCCATTTATCAAGTGTCATTTATCAGAATTTTTAAATTACTAGGAGTTCACATATCTGTGCCAAGAGGTAGGGGGTGGGGGAGAGATTACTGCAAAAACAGTACTGGGTAGGCTAAGTAAAATACATTCTGGAAAAAAAAGACCTTTCAGTTGTGGCAACATGTCCATTTGATTATTCTTCTTTTTTTAAAATGCGTGAAAGTGTAATAAAGTACCAAGTTCAGATCAAATGACTTGTCTCCACATCTTCTATAAAGAAAAGTACTTAATTTAAAGCACCGCTCAAACAAAACTGGTTCAATACGTCACTCTAAACCAATGAATGTGTGATCTATATTCACTAGCAACACCACTCATCTGCAAACAATGGTATATTTTAAAGTAAGCTTAAGAACAAGAACAGGGTTTACTGCAATCAGTGAAGTAATATCTAAAACAACAGAGCTATGAAGGGGACTTTTTAAATATTTCTAAATAGACTGCAGAGATTATTCTGAATTTAAAAGTAAAACGGGACCTGGAAGATAAATGCAATACTACTTATCTCCATTTCTACTTCACACTGGCTATGTCAGTAACAATAATGCATGACCTATCTGGACCTAGCAACACAACCTCATGAGCCAACAGCTTCCACACTTGAAGGTGAAAGTAGTAACAGTTATACAAGCCGCAACGTAACAGAAATGAAGAAGCACCAATATACCATTTACTGAGCACCTACAAGGTTCCACAAGGATGCTGCATAAACCCTTCACCATCACGGTGACAGCTATGAGGCACAACACAGAACATGTGGGCAAAGACAACACCTACATTGTGTCACTTCATTTTACAATAATGGAGGAAAACAAGGACAAATGTACACGTTAAGCACTCTCTAGATAGTTTACAAAATAACTTTGGAATCAGAAAAACGCAAGTTGTGGGAGACGCTGCTCTGCCACTCAGTATTCCTACACTTAGGATAGAGCACAGACCATTCTACTAAAAGAAACTGACTTTTAGGATAGAGCACAGACCATTCTACTAAAAGAAACTGACTCTGCCACAATTACGCTATCATTCCTTCCTTTATATCATAACCATAACAATACTGTTAGTTAAATTCAATCTATTTCACATTAACCAGATCTGCAATTATAACAATAACTGGTCAAAATACAGACAAAAAAAGGTACTTCAAACTTTATGTTGCAAGTTTTTTTTGACCAAGGTCTTGATCATGTATGAGATGTTAGTTAGCACCACATTCAGTGTATGTCACCGCTATCACTGAAGGAATTAGTGTACAAGTCCAATGGAACTTATCAATGCCTCCCAAGCACCAGGCTAGATGCTCACATTGGGTCAGTGGTGCCTCTGTAAATACACAGATTTAGTAAATGGACTGTGCTAGCATGACCAACAGACAAAATAGGCATAAGTATGTATATAGGCAAAATCTTTTTTCTCTGTATATTGTGTGCACACATGTGCATGGTGCACATGGGGATGCAAGCATGTGGCAATCCAAGGTTCACGGTGAATGTCTTCCTTGATTCCTCTCCATTTTATTTCCTGCAGCAGGGTCTCTCAATGAACTCAGACCTCATCTTTGTGGCTAATCTATATGGTCAGCACTTCCTGCCCGCCCCCAGCCCCCAATCCCCTAACTCTTTCATCTCTTCCTGGGGGCTAGGGTTACAGAAGGGGCCAAAAGGACCCCAGGCTTTATGTGGGTTTTGGGATTCAAACTCTAGTCCCCACACTTACATGATAAATGCTTTATCCACTAAGCAATTCCCAGCCCCTGAAATCTCTCTCAAATCTAGCACCCTTTAGGATGATTCTCTACCATATACTACAGAAGAACAGAAAACTAACCATGGTTATCACTAGGAAATAGAAAGAGGTACTACACAAAAGCTATTATGTTTCTGTGGTGTTATTTTTATGAAATTAACTTGCATTTTAAGCTCAACATATAAGGATAGTACTAATAGGAATAAAATGCAAACTACATATGCAATTTTCCATTTTCTAAAAGCAGATTAGAAAAATAAAAAGAATCTATTGGAATTCATTTCTTTTTTTTTTTTTTTTGGTTTTTCGAGACAGTTCTTTAGCCTAATTAGAAAATATATTGTCATTTCAACATATGATCAATGTAATAAACTGTTATAGATTTTAAAATATTTTTATGCCATAACTGAAACTCATTGAGTTATACTTACAGACAGCTCAAGTTAGAATACTGCTTTCAAGCAAGTCTTAGTGAAATCGTGAGGCACTGCCAGCACATGGCAAGACTGAACGTCAATCATAGACCTGGGTATATGTTAGAAAATTTTCTTCCTTACACTTCATGAAACACTCATCAGTTTTTACCACATCTATTACAGTTGCTCATTATAAGATCTTTATTAAAAGTTTAGAAAACTTAAATCATGAAATTACAGGTACATGGATGGAACTAGGAAATACTATGCTGGGTGAGGTTCTGCAGACTCAGGAAGACAAATGCCATGTGTCCTCTTGTATCTGTGGGTCCTAGCTTGGACTCTTCAGGAGTGAGTATGTAACCAGGAATCACCACAGAAACAGGAGAGGAAATGGGACCCCAAGAAGGGGTTAAAGTGTCTCTAGGGAAAAAAAAACGGCCAGACACTACTGCAAAGAAGGGAGAATGGAACATTGGAGGAGGGGGGGCTTTAACTGGGGAGGGGAGAGAAAGGAAAGGAGGGAAGACAGATGACATTGAGGTGTTTGAAAAAGCCACAGGGAGTCATGGTGTTTTAACAAAAATTACATGGGGGGGG
>NC_034591.1:52428321-52454238 GCF_900095145.1 Mus pahari
ATGTATCTAGAATTAAATACACTTAAACTTAAAACCTTAATCTGATAAATAGAACGAGAATGAGAGAGAGAGAGAGAGAGAGAGAGAGAGAGAGAGAGAGAGAGAGAGAGAAACACTAAAGGAAATCAGGCCATGAAGAAGACACTGGAGATGTTAAAGGGGGAGAAATAATGTAAGTACAGTACTCAGATATGAAATTCTCAAAACAATAAAAGAAAAATAATAAATATATAGCTTCAGACAGCATTTTGTTTGCCAGAAATTTCTGTAGAGCCCCCTATTTAGCTTGCTCTTTGATGGACTCAACCCTTGCATTCTATTTACCTTACGCACATAAATATGGTAGTGACGATGCAGGCAGGGACTCATGAAGCTCAAACTAGCCTCCAACTCACTATGTAGTAGAGGAAAACCATGAGCTACTTACTAATCCTTCTGCCTCTACCTCTTAAGTGCTGGAATTTCATCCTCAAGCTTAATTATTTGTGTGTTGTGCAGTACTGTCTTCATCTCAGGACCTACACCAGCAGAGTGGGAAAGTTCTGCTACCCACCTCGATCTCCTTTAGAATACCATATAATAAACTGCCAAACACACTGGCAGCGCCTCTCCACGCAGCACCACCCTGCAGCAGCAGGCACCCTGAGACCTGCAGAGGCTAGACAACCTGCTGAAAATCATTTTCTGAGCAAGCAAAGACAAGAATGAAAATGCACAATAATCAACCATTTAGCACCAATACCAAATTTAAAGTTTTTATGGATAAACAGGAATAAATGTCCAACAAAAGGCTAAGTTAAGTTTTAATGAGTTATAAATGATGCTAAGAAAAAAAAGAAAAAAGAGCCACATCTTACTTCTCCTATTGGTACTTTTAGAATTAGAAATGGGTGCAGCTAAGGACAAAGGAAATCAACTAGCTTCATTGAGCTTGCAGAACAGGCATTCCATCCACATAAACCTCCACAGCCCTTAGGAACTGAAAGGGCAGAAGCAAAGAGTAAATACACAAGCTGTACAACTATGAGACAATTCTCCGAATGAATGGATCAGGGAAAGCCAGAACAGTCGACCTTTAATACAACCTTGAACAGAACCTCGAGATAGGCATTACTATCCTGCTCAATCTCGCACATGGCAAGGAATCTGCTACGTGATCTCACAATTAGTAACCCGTAAAAAGCTGGAACCCCAGCCCCAGAAACACTGGATTGTCACATCCAACTGTTCTTCAGGTCAGAGAGAAAAGACTCAGTAACCATTAGCACTCTGCATGTGAAAACAAGCTCTTCCGCTGAGGAAACCAAGGCAGCAGTGAGTCACCCACTCAAGATTTACAGACTGACACACTGAGCTGACACACAAAGCAGATCTCTCCAGCACTAAGACCCTGGCTTTGGCTCTGTGTTTCCTTTCCCCGCATTTTGGTGAATCTGTTAAGATTGTAATTGTAGAAATCCATGATAATTTGGCTTTCCCAGTGCTAAAACTAATCTCATTTGTAGAGCATACAATGAGCAAAGAGTGCTCTCCACAGACAGACAAATGGAAGAAAGCTAGACACCACCAAAACCCACTCCCTTAAAACATCACAATAGGCTTCAACTCTGCTCAATTTCTAATTCATTTCTACTTGACTTAATAGAATTAGCTCAGAATGGGTGCATAACTTAAATAGACACATTTACCAATTCTTTTTCCTTTCAGCTACAAAACCCTTTACTGTCACACAGCAATAGCTGCCTCCTGTAGCCTCGTGTACAATCCCATCAGCAGCCAGTGCAGCAGTGACGTTACCTCTCCACTCCTCTAAGCAGTGGCTGAGCAGGAATAAAGATGACCAAGGGTAAGACTGCTGTGCACTCATCAGTCTCCAGGATGAAATGAAGCGCCCATGCTACTGAAAAGGACGCAGGCCTGTGAGCTGCCAGGAGGTGTAGTATTTTGGCAAGGAAATGGGGTAGAGAAAGATCTGCGAGACCAATGAGGTCAACCTGAATAGCTCACCTAAAACTAAATACAACAAGAAAGTTAAGATATACGGGTACATATATAAGTTAAATTAATCGTTTTATACACCGAGTAAGCTAAATGTTTCTGACATTGTGCAGCCCAATTTGCAAAAGACTCCCATTACGGGGAGGACTGGAGGAGAAGAAGGAGGGGAAACTGTAGTCAGGATGTAAATTAAAAAATAATTTGTTTTAAAAATACTCCCACTAATCTTTTTTAATTATTTATTTTGTTTTTTGAGATTATAATATAATTATATCATTTCCCTTTCGTCCCTCCAAACCCTCCCATACATACACCTCCTTGTATTCTTTCAAACTCAAGGCCTCTTTCTGTTTTTCATTAATCTATGAATGTCAAAAGCTATACTCATAAAGTCTCCCCAACAGGACTGCCTAAACATAAGATGAGTAGGGACAGCAGTACCCATGCTGAGACCTCAACCCTACTCGAAGAACCACAAGCAACTCAAGAATGCTGAGCCTGGGAGAAACAGTCTTCCCCGGGGAAGAAGCATACCAACTGGTTATCCAATACCAAATGGATTCCTACTATTCTCTAAGATTCCCTTACGACGCATGTTCACTGGGCTAACAAAGTGCACAGTTGGCAAACATACTCTTAAAATAGCTAGAGACCTATTTGCTTTAAAAATGGTCTTCCCATGGCAAATTAACCTCTCTGAGTTTGGGTCATCCCCATGAGAACATAAGACAAATACCTAGATTTTAAAAGCAGTTAGGAATAGCAAGTACCACAACTGAGGCTTTCCCTGTGAGACATGTAAAATTCAAAATGTGAAAGCTGAAGCTAATCCTGCCACTGTCCCTTGTGTTTGACAGTGAAAAGGCACCATAAGTCTGTAAAGATAGGTTTTATTGTTTTCTGTACTCTATAGTTGTCAGGTTCGACTTTACATAGCCTTGTGTCCTCACCCTGCTGAGGTTTAATGCTTTAGCTCATGCTCTTAAAGTCATCTGCTACCTTTGACTGTCAGCTCTCCAGCTCACCTATTTTACTAGTACAAATATACCCGCTGAGATAAACACAGGCTGAACAGAGTTACCCTACGCTGAATAAGAACATATGGCATAATTTTTTAAGTCAATTTAACCTGAACCTTTTATAAAACTGATGGTATCATCATGGGGACTATTAGAAGGTCCACTCTAAGAATCCTGAAAGATTCCTTAAACATGTACGCGTATGCATATAACTATAATTAATGAAAATGGAAGCTATGAAGGTTTAGAGGGAGAAAAGAGAAAGGGTAAATGATGTAATTATAATTTCAAAAACTAAGTATTTTTTTAAGTAAGGAACAAGACATAAAACAGTGGCATTTGAAAAGGACAGGTGACTGAAAAGAGCAATATGATTCTAAACCTGGGCCAAAAGAGGGGAGTGACAAAGAAAACGTAAGAACAGTGTAACCTGGGGCAGAAGAGATGCCCCAGTGGAAGTGTCCCTGCTGCATAGTACGAAGACAGTTCAAATACCCAAACAAGTGAGCTGTGATTCCTGTGCACTCTGTAGGGCTTGCTGGAGAGAGGGAGGAAGGACAGACCTAACAGTGCAAGGAAGAAAACTTTCAAATAAAGGCTTTTTATCTTGGCTAAGTATAACATGAACATGAACTCTGTTCTCCATGATGGGGCAAACTGCAAAGGGTGAGTTTTTAACATGGATATCAAACTTCTCCTGTCATATGTAATAATGAATGTATATAACAGTTTTGGTAGAACTAGCTATGGTAAGAGTAATCGTTATTCTCTGATACTAAAAATGGTTTACTTAAATGTATGTCTGATAAAATTTGAATACAATACTTGATAAGAAGAAAGTAGTGCCCTAATATCTGATTCCATTTTTAAATATGAGAACATTAAGCTTAAAAACTGGTTCATCAATGCTGTTATTAATTAGAGAAGACAGGCCTAGAACCCATGTTTCTTCTGATTCCCAGGTCTGGGTTGGATTTGCTTTGGGGATTGTTTCGTTTTGTTACTATAAAAAGGAAAAGGGGAAAGTCTCTAACATTTCTGTGTCTGCGGCACTGAGCATCATTGCCAGTGCAAGGGTGAGGGACGCAGTCTCTCCAAGCTCACCCTCACTTCAGGATGAACATGGACAAGAACAGGACTTGTGTGTGTAGTAGCTATCAGTTTGGAATGAGCCACAGTCCATGACCGGGGTCATGACAGGAGCCTATAATCCCTACTACTAGGGGGTGATAAAGCAAAAGGCAGACAACCTAAGAGCTGAAGGCAATCCTGGGCAACACAGCAGAACTCCAAAAGCAACAACAACAACAAAAAACTCCAGTAGAAATATTTATTTTATTTATCAGATAATACAACAGACACTGTTTAAAAGAAATATGCTATGCTAATTACAAAAAGAACTTAAAAATCAGGTCAATGTAGGAAATCAAGAAACAAAAAACAGACAAAATCTAAACTATGTAACTTTTTTCTTTTCATGAATATCTGAATGGTATACATGGGATGGGGAGGACACTCAACTATGAATGGGTATACATTTCTGAGAGTTATATCTCACACAGTTGCACATATATGAAGGTATCTGTAAGTGTTCATGTGTATTCATGCATGTTGGAACCAAATTTGAAATCAGATGTTTTCCTTGATCAGTCTACACCTTATTTATTGATGCAGGGTCATTCCATTGAGCTCAGAGCTCACCATAAGGCTAGTCTGCCTAGCCAGTTTGCTCTAGAGGAACCCCCATCTCAGCTTCATAAGCAATTGACTTACAGGTACACTGTTCCTCCTGTCCAGAGTTACCATGGGTACAGAGGATCCAAACTGTTTTCACACTTGCTGCAAGTATTTTCACATGTCCTCAGCTTCAGTCAGTCACTCATTTTACATGTCATTCACGTCATTTCAAATACTCAATACTGTTTGTTTTAATTTCTATAATAAGCAAAAGACAAACATGTTATCCCTCAAAAGATGAGAGAATGGTCAAATAAAACATTCCACAGTAAACTCCATGTCGGCTACATAGAACTCACGACTTCTCAGACTGGCTTATTTCTTCCCTGGTACTTGTTCATAATGGACAATAATACATCTGCAGACAGGGTATGCATGGTGTTGATCAGTTAACTACCTTACATCAGGCCAGATCTATTGAGGTGATATTTAAAATACCGAGCTCACTCTGACACAAATGGACTCTTACCAGCCATATTTGGTGTCACACCCATTACCGACTTACTTCTCTCGCCAGCTATACACAGGTCTCCTTGGATGTATATACAAATTAAATGGTAATATATGGTGTGTAAATTATAATAGTGAAACACTGTGAACCACTTACTTAGAAGCCTGAACATCTAAAAGTGAACTATCACCAAGTTGTGTACTAACAACACATTAATGATCTATCTTAAGATCAACTCATAAAAAGTGATGATACACAACTTCAGTGACTTTTCCACTGTACACAGAGTCCTATATGCCAAATGTTTATAGAAGTTTTGTGTAAACAGTGGTATTATAAGAGATTTGTATTTTCTTTAGCTGGGATTCTCAGATATTTTATATGATGTGCACTATTTTTGCAGTTAGATAAAAGAACTCATCCCCATGATGTGTTCTATAACTTTCAATATTATTTATAGATATAACTGGGTGCTAGGGAGATAGAACAACTGAGCAGATAGAGCCACAGTCAAGACTTCATGACAGATCTAGACAAGGGCACACGTAAAAGCAGACTGCAGAAGAGCCCACCAGCTCCTCCAGGGTCTTTAGATACTGTCTTCCTGTTCTTGGTGTTGACCTGAACTCACATTGCAACCCAGGGGTCAGATCATCTGACCTCTAAGCTGGATGGGGAACAGTTATAACTCTTGGTTTTGTTTGAGCTTTAACCTTTAGGATACTTACTTCTTGTTACTCTAGCAAGCAGAGTTCGACTAAGGAAGCAGTGCCTAAGGCTGTGCAGTGGGAAGAAAGGTTACAGGAACACAAAGGCTGCTACTGATGGTAGCTAGGGTCCCCATGAAAGGAACTGGAGGGCACAGGGAGATCTGCTGCCCTCTGGATCTCCTGGGGGTTTCTGCTGCATGGCTGAATCTCTTCAGGACCCCATGTTATAATTCATGAACACTAACCTTTTGAGTTAGCTTTAGCTTCTTGATTCATTTACTTGTACTTTCCAAATGGCCTCTGCTCCATCACTGCCTTCCTGGAACTGCTATCTGGTTTCTTAGCCTGTATCCGAGATGCCACAAGCAGGGCTGTTGCATTAAATCCAGGAGTCAGATCCAAGCATCCTCTTTCTCCCTAAGTCTATTAACATAATGTTCCACAGGCTAAGTCAATCCCCTTTAATTTGCCATTGGCCAGAGAACCTCTCCAGGAGTGAGTCCTTGCTGCTGTACTGGATGGGACTCTGTACATGGAAGAGCAATCATTCCAAAGTTAATTCCTGCTGTTTGGATTGTTTGTTTTCCTAATAGGAAAAAAAATAGGAGGAAGATCACAAACTAGAAGACTAGATAACCTCCTAGAGAGCCACCTTCCTGGGTGGAGCATGCATGACTCCATACCATGAGAACAATGTGTGAAGGATCAAAAGGTCAGCTAGGGAGATTTCACATCCTTTGACATTTTGCCACCAGCCATACAGTAAGTGGCAGCTGTCTTGCCAGGTGGTGGTGGCACACCCTTTTTATCCTAGCACTCAAGGTAAACATAAGCTGATCTCTATGAGTTCGAGGCCTACCTGGTTCACAGATTAAGTTCCAAGACACCCAGGGCTACACAGAGAAAAAAACAAACAAACAAAACAAAACAAAACGACAGCTGTCTCTATGCATACAACTGTCACCAAATGTACAGGGGAGGGGGGGAAAATCAATGGATTTGGGAGATAGGGGTTCAATTCAAGCAAAATGAGTTGTTTCAGACTTTTAAACACACGCAAAAGCTAAAAAAAGCTTCCGAGTTGGTCCTGAGGGTTATATACACATCTGTCACTGCAGGGCTGAGGATACCTTTAACAGAAGGAAAAATGCTTCACAGCCTCTGAGTCTTTCAAAAATCAGAATATGTTAAATATATGCAGATAACTCCATGGAACCATCAAAAAATGCCAGAGAGAAATTTAAATGGCCACCATAATAAAGAATATGATCTTTCCCGTTTATAGTCTCTCTAAGCTTGTGTCAGTAAAGTAGAATAAACATGTTATTAAAAGAGAATCAATAGGAGGCTTTAAAATATACAGTACCACAAAAGGTCAGGCCCCAGTATTGATTTTAATATAACATTTTTTGTTCAGCTTCCCAAAGGGTTCTTTTCTAATATTGTTCTTCATTTTTCTTTCACTTTGTTCCCTGACTGGTGAATTTGTTGTTCCCGTCTGCAGAAAGCTATCTAAGGCTGAGTTTGCTGGGTGTGAGTCACTCCTGTGACAAGCTGCTGGGAAATGAAAAGAAAAACAAAACAAAATCAGCTCCCTCCCACAGACATGACCAGGGGACTTAATGGGACAGAGCTGGGGACATACTAGAGGGCATGGAGCATACACAGCCCAGTCATCATGTCACACAGGGCCATGGCGGGTAAGCACTGCCTTCCCTGGAGCCCTGGAGCAACAGATTCCAGAAGCCAGAGAGGCTGAGGAGAGCAGGATGATGAAGAAAGACACCATCTTCCAAGTTGCAGCAAAAACTTTCAGCAATGTAGCCAAAAATGCAGAGATTTGCAATACAAACCCAAGTTCCTCTCGACCTGGAAAGCCACAGTGCTGAAGGGAGAGCTGGCCCACAGGGAGAAACTACAACTGTGTGCCCAGCTAGAAAAGACAGTTCCTGACACTGTCCCAACTTGAGATGGTTCACAACCTTGCAGAATGCATGCTTCAATACAGGCTTGCACATGATACACTGTATGTTTTACAGAGTTACAGAGTTTGAATCGGCTTGAGGCCAAACTTAAGTCAAAAAGGGGGAAGATATTTTCATTCTGTTAGGTTTTTCACTTTTATAAAGTGTTTTCTAAAAGAACAAAACAAAACAAGCTGGAAAATGTTTCGTGCATGAAGTGCCTGCTATTGCTGTCAAGTATGAAGGCCTGAATTCAGATCCCCAGTACCCACGTAAGAGCCATGCACAGTCTGTAAGCCCAGAGCACAACTTGCTGGCCAGCCAGCTTAGAAGAAACAGCAAAGTTAGCCATAGCAACTTTGTATCATTATAATCTAGCAAATATTTTTTGATATCTACCAAATGACATATGAGTTTTGCCCACATACACAATAAACAGACACAATAATGCAAAGAAACATAAAGCAAAAATGGGGGAGCCTAAGGAGGAGGGCAGCAAGACAAGCGCTGAGACAGAGTACTTCAGACAGTGATGACTCATGCCTCTCTATGCAGCTGAGACTAAGAGAGAACCACCATGCAAAACATGGGACCTAAGTATTCTGAGCACTGAGCTGTGGGCACGCACAAGCCCAGCATCAGACGTGACTGGACTGTTCAAGGAGAGGGCAGAGAAGCACCGGATAAAGGCAGGTTGAGCCAAAACGCCAAAGGAAAGGGCTCGGACTGGAAGCAGATGTTAATTAAAAAGCCATTAGAAATGTTTTAATCAAAGACACAAACAAGATTAAAACTTCATTTTAAAAACTACTTTGCAGAGAGAGAGAAGAAACGGAAGGGGTGGGAAGAGAGGGCTGGGGAAGGGAGGGAATAGGTCATGAGGACAGGTCTTTATGAAAAGCAGTTGTGTGTGTAAAAGCAACATGGCTACCCTCTACCTCTCTATGGCAGCAGGCCCCTATTTGCTGTAGCAACTTCAAAGTCCCATGAGGAAAGAGAGTAGATCCCCACACAGTGAGAACCAGGCAGGATGAAAATGGTGAGAGGTAGATAAACTGTCATGTACCAGAAGGCACACGGTTCCGGGCTCCGTTAATTAGAAATAAACCGCAAGAACATAAAGCAGGAAAAAGGAATCAAGAATAATTAGTAATCAAATGCTTTTTGTTAAACTAACATTCATATTTTCATCAGCTGGAAGAAAGCCCTTTCTAAGACAAACCTAAAGTTACAAGACTCACTTGGATAAGGGCTTCTTTAATTCTATAAAAACAGATTTGCACAGTTGACAGATATATTTATAAAGAAACGCACAATTTCCAAGAAAATTTACAGAAATATTAATCTTTACCCACTATGACAGTATTTTGACAGTTTCATTTCAAAATATAGTCATGTGAATTAAAAAACAAAAACACTGGAAAAGTCCTCCTCTTTACAAATCTTTTAGAACTAAACTCTTAGTTCTTGAGCTCCAGCAGCAGCAGAGCTGACCACGCTAAACCCTGCACAGTACAGTGTAAAACATCCTCAAAGGCAGCCCACAGGTGGAACACACAAACTGAAACATCAAAGGAAGCATCACTGTGGGACCAGAAGTCAATCCAGCACCTGCAATGCAGCCCAGGGGAGGAAGGGTGGGCTACAGCCCAACTCTTACCCCTTCTGGCAACTTGGACTATTGAGCAAGTGGATTCTATGCTTTAGCCATTTCATTCGCAAAGTGAGGAGACCAAGTCAGAAGCAGACTACAGGAATACAAGGACAAAGCCATCAACAGGTGCATACAAAGTGTTTGGATAAGCAGTGTCTCAAATAGTGAGTACTAATCCACACAAGTGAGGGTCTTGCTTGCCTGTTTGTTCAGAAATGCAATCTCACTGTATACTATCTAGCCTTGAATTTGTAGTCCTCATGCCTCCAGTACTAAGATTACAGGCAGGTATCAACTGCCAAGCCTGTATGGGAACCTATTCTTAAACAGTGTTTATTATCCAAATTAAAGTCTACTTGAGATCTCTAGAGACTGAGTAGGAAGAATAGCTAGCTATATAAAGTCACACTTGTTACCTTTAAACACAAGACTACATCACCCCTGGGATAAGACTTACGAGTGGTTTTATGGGAGAAGAAGGGAGTGAAGAGGAGGCATATTTCTTTGGTAATTTTTCTACAAACCAATATTATCTATGTTTTCAGTACTTTGAAAAATGACCTTTCTTAGTCAAAGCAATTTGGTTCTGTAGAAATAATAAAAGAGTCACAGAAACTCAGTTAGATAATGGTTTTTTAATTAATAGACATTTCTCACATTAAATTGGTGGTTTCAGTGACTTTTTTTTTTTTGGTACTGTTTTGATGTGGTTTGGTTTTAATCCATCTACCCCACCAGGGAGACAATGAAATGTAAATTCTTGGTTTTTAGAGACTTTTGTTTTGATAGAATCAGCTTTCACAAATGGGAGCTAAGCAATGGGACGTTTCATGTTGGAACCTGATTTTAACTTGTTAGTTGAAATATTTACATGGCTAACTTTCATTTTTTTTTTTTTTTTTACTTTATACTTGACACTAAAATCACACTAAAATCATTTTAATGAGGCAAATTGAAAACCTCTCCAAATGAAATAGCTGAAGCCTGGAGGCTCTAGATAGTTCCCGTAGAAGGAAGCAACTGTAAATAGTGAATAACTAATAAATTGCTCTCGTAGAAGCTACACATACCTCAGATGGAGGGATTCAATATCCTCATTTCAAAGGCAAATTGCCCCAGCAGCTAGCTTTCTAAGTGATTAGCAAACTGGTTTGTGAACTGGCTGTGACAGCCTTGACATGAAGGGCAAGCACACAGCAGAAGCAGGTACCATAAGTCTGGTCCACACAGCAAGCATCACCCAACACAAAGCAGCAAGCCAGTGGGGCTTTTCCTTAATTCCTGGGTTTTGTTGTTGCTGCTGTTGTCTTTTTTTGTTTTTGTTGTTGTTGTTGTTGTTGTTGCTTTGGGGGGGGGGGGTTTGCAGGAGGGGGTGTTTTCCCCAAAGTCTAAGAAAGAATACAGAGAAGAAATAAATGCAAGATGAGATTTCTGCTTGGCTATTGCTGGTGAAAATAAGCATCGCACAGTCCCACCTCCTGAGGAGAAGTGGCCCCTCCCCTCCATACAGGCACCTGAGTTGCTCCACACACAGAACACTAGTGGGTGTACGTGAGCACCTCACTGACCAGAAGTACATCCTGATCTCTCAAGCTCACAAAGCAGGGAACGGGCTCCTTCAGCATTTTCTCCACTATGCTATTTGGAAAGCAGTCGCAATATTAAGCTAAAGAACTAACAAGAAATTCAAACTGCCACCCTTACTAAAGGAATCAACACAACCCAGCATAGAATAGTGACTTACAGTATAGACAGGGCTGAGATGAGGGAAGCAGACACTACTTCAACTGGGGGATAAAAGCCAGTGTTTAGAAATGTAAGCCTAAGGTAAGATGAAATTGGCATGTGACTTACAGCTAAGTCGCCCGAACTTTTCCATTCAGAGCACAGCTCACAAAAAAAAGATCAGGAGAGGAAAGGTGGAAGCAGTGGCCCACTCGGACCATCCCTCCAGAGTAAACAGTCAAAGATGTCAAGCTTTTTGACACTTCTAACCCAGTATCACCAGCAGGCCTAGCAGATGGCCCAGAAGTGAGATCAATCAACAGGGCTAGGCCCAGCTTATGTGGACTACTGCCTGCAAAGATGGACTTCTAGACTTAAAGAAACTGACATCAGGTCACAGCTCAACCACCTTCTAAAACTAAAGAGGGATGAGCAAAAGCTCTTTGGACAGGAACATATTTGTTCCTCGTATTGTAAATGTGTTCCCTGAACAAAACACCAGGCCTGCAAAGATGACCAAACCGCATTCTGTCCTACGAAGAACTGAGGGGAAAAGAGTAGACAAAGCCACCTCACTAGCTAGCTACTGCCAGGTGGCACCAGCCTGCACCAGCCTGCACCGACCTGCACCAGCCTGCATCAGCCTGCATACTGGATTTCCTCTGAGTATGTTTTTAAATAATGACAAGAACCAATGGGCTACCATCACCTCAGCAATGAACTGAGTAAGTTGTATGAAGTCCAGTTCTCACCTAGCTCTGGATAATGATGCTTTGGATAAGCATTAACAGAGTAAGAAATAGAGCACCTTACTACTCCCTCTCCCACCCAAAGAAGGACAACCTGGACTGTTCCAGGTCATGGAGAAGCTTCAACATGAACGTCAACAGAACACAGAGAGAAGATTTCCCAGACACTTACACAGAGAAACCAGTTTCAGCAAAAATTACTTCAAGCACTATGCTACATGAGAGAAAATGCTGTAATTACTGTCAAGAGAAACATCTGAATAATACGTGGTTGAACATCACGGCTGCAATTACAAGTAAAAAAGTTACAGATTGTGATGGCATGCTTGATTGGCTTCGGTTTTCTGGCTTCGAGATTCTTGCCTTATGAAACAGCTTCTGAAATGGGACTCAGAGCAGGGTTCCTGAGCATCAGAGCAGCAACAGAAGAGAAACTGAGTCTGGACAGAATGAAGAGCTATGCATAAGGCTCAAGAGTGGACTATCTACCCATCTGTAACTCTGGAAAGGCAGCTGTCTCTTAAAAACAAGTGTTGCTAAGGAAAAAAGATGGCAGCGGCAACTGGCCCAGATCCCAACAGCTAGAAAATGAGCAATCTGTGGGGGTCCTAGCAGACTCCCTGACACTGGGACAGGACCACCCACGGCACTCGGAAAACTATACCTGCCTTGAAGCAGAGTGGAAATGTGTCAGGATGAAAGTACAGCAATGCAGGGAAAGAAGAAGCAGGTAACAATGAGACTAAGAAGAGCAGTGATCTACAGGAGCAGCCTCTATGCCCAGGAGGGTCCAGCACTGTACACAAAGAGGGCTCCATGTCTAATAAATCATCCGCATCTTCAAAGTGACCAAACACAGGGGATACAGCACACAGCTGCTATACTGACCCAGGCCTTCACTGAGCCACTGAATAGTAGCAACTGTTTCTTCAAATACCTATAAACTGGAAATTCATCTGTCCATGCCAGTGTGAATGACAAGAAAAACTACTTGCTACAGATAGCTTAAGTTATAGCCAAACTCTTTTTATGATAGGTCTTGATAAGTACTAGTCCTCAACAGTAATAGCCCTCAGAGCTTCTTATTGTCTTTGACTTACTACATATCTATAAACTGCATATAAGAAGAAGCTGTAGTTTTTATAATCTTATAACTTTCATATGACAGAGAGAGAATGAATATTATACTAAATTAAAATAAAAATTTGTAGTCATTGGGTAATATAAAATTATTAAGATACAATTTAATTTTTCTTTTATTTTAAGATATAAACATGCAATACTCAGCTACATGTATTAATATTAGTAACTTTTCACAAATATAAAAAAAACTGAGGCAAGCCCACTTTATCAAGAAAAGATGCTATGTTGGCTAATAGTTCTGGAGATTCAAGGCCACAGCACCCAACTTAACTTCACTGCACTAAAGCTACTGCTGACAGCATCTCAGAAAGAATATACATGACACAGTGAGGTCACAGAGAGGAGAGCAGCCTGGCCGGCTGGATTTCACAGCAGCTCACTCCTGCAAGCCACCATGGGTCCCATGAGACCACCTTAGTTATTCTCAAGGGTGTGAGGGGCAGGACCTCCCTGCTGTCCACAGCCTTGTGCACACATATTTTTCTAGGTCTCTCTCAAAGCTTCTATCACCTCCCACCTTACAACATCAGAAGCCAAGTCTCCAACACAGCAACATTTGGGGGACAAACCATACTCAAGCCCTGTCTCTTCCAGAAAGACAGTTCTAGTCAGTATTTTCCAGGCCTGGTGATTCATTCCATTGAAAACTATCTGTGAGCATTTTCTGGTTTTAGAAACAGAACTTCAGTACATGACTACTTACATAGCTTAAACATGGTCATAACTCACAAAACTGTTTGTCTAGCCAACTCTTCCCTCCCCCATATTTCACCTTTTTCCTCCAAAGGCTGAATGTATCTAATAATGAAGTCAAAAACATATTAAACAGAATAGATTTAGACAGAAGGTAACATTACCATGAGTGTCACTATCACAATGAACTAAAAGATACAAGAATGTTTTACGTCCTAATTCTGGCTTCCATACCACTATCAATGGGAAAAAATAAGTGAACTATGCTATGCTTTCAAGGAGACAACTGATAAAATTTATGATTAATTTATTTAACTAAATTAAGCTTCAATAGATCTAGTACAATCTACCAAATTGCTAAAACTGAGGACAAATCTCAACTGATAGCCATTTAAAAATAGCAGGCAGGGAGTCTCTCGGTTGACAGACAGCTAGCTTCACAACTGGATGCGGACTCCTTTTTCCTTCTTGATTTCTTGAAGAGGTTATTAAAGCAAAACACTCTCAGTTGCCTTTATAGGTAAAGAGGTGAAATTCGAATGCCAAGGGTCAAAGGTCAGAAGTCATCACATTTTTCTTGCTGTCAGAGATTGGCTTTTGGAGGCAGGACAAGGGGAAAAGTAAATCACATTTTTAAAAGACTATGTTCAAACTGTAGCATATCCTTGTGTGTTGTTTCCTTGTGACATTGGCATGCTGTAGCTGCCAAAGCAGTATGGTCAACATCAGCCTACATACACAACAGACTGTCGCAGCAAAGACAGGCTGGCTCCTGTGGACCCTCAGCAGCAGACCAAATGACTATTGCATCTATTAGATGTTTTAATGAGCACATGCAAATTAGACAAAAGAATTTTAGCATGGAGGCTCATCATCTGTAATTTAGGAGCATGATCAGAAAACCACCCCCAGTGCCCCACAGATCCGCAGTACAGTGTTGGAAAGTCCATGTTCAGATGTGGTTGTTTGGTTTGGTTTTTTAATTAGAATATAACACAGGTTACTGCAAAACTTGTACTCAGTTCTGATGTTGTCACTATGGCACTAACAAGAAATGTCTCATAGAGAAAGCCAGCATAAAGGAACAGAACCTAAAAGAACTGGGGGTAAATTCTGAGTGGCTAGAAATCTCTTCAGCTTACATGACTTTGTCTAAATGTGTGTGCCATGACTAGTCAGAACAGCAGAGAAAGGGCATCTGCTCTGGGAGGAAGGCAGGGCAAGCCTGCCAAGGTGCCAGGCAATCTGATGGATCTCATGGTCTGGCGTGCAGATGGGCTGATTTTACCAACACATATTTTTCCACACTTTCACATGCCTAAAGTACCTCCTAACTGCAGAGAGACAGTCCCACCTCGGGTGTCATCGCCTGCACAGAACATCAAAATTTGCAGAAGTGGTGTCAGCAGCTTGGAAAACTCCCAGAAGTGGCAGTAGAGCAATCCCTTAAGGAATGCTATGTCGCCAAAGTTTTGAAGATGCTGAATATGATACTATGTGGGGAAACCAGGACATCACGACTGAGCAAATGAATGGAATGAGTAAAGCCCTGTGTGCAAAGGCCTGAAAGAGGCTTGAACCCTGGGACCTCACTGTTGGCACAACTGGCATTTTAGCCATTAAATGCTTTTGTTGGGGCAGAAGGTAGCCAAGAGCCCTTCTTAAGAATTACATGATCTTTAGCAGCATCTTGGGTACCATCTACTAGATATGATTTGACAGGTGTGACAGCCAAAAATGTCTCTAAACATTGTCAAATGTCCCCTGGAGACCAAAATTCCCCCCGGTTGAGAACCACCACCTTAACCAGTTTATTTTGCTTATGAATACACAGGAGGAATTTTTTTTTTCAAAATTAGTCTTAATGAATTATTTTAATAAGAAACTCAAAGAGATGAAACACTGGATCATAATCTGCAGCCATTTTCTTTTCTCAGTTGTACATCTTGAAATCAATGGCATCTTCAACTCAGGTAGATTCTACCACCTACTTCTCTTTAAGGAGCCCTCCTCTGTGTCTCCTGCTGAGAAACGACTTCCTTTCTCCTGCAGTCTTAGCCAGTTCCAACTTTCCCTAGCTAGTGGTTTTTCTGTCTTCCTTTTTGAACTATCAGGCTTCCCAAGTTAACCACAGTTAAGATTTGATCTTTTGGTCCAAAGAAATCTCCCTGAAATAAGGTCCTGAGTTAAGCTGTCCTTACAGAAGACAACTCTGTTGCAAAGTTCACCAACCTGTTAAATATTTCTTGCTTCTCCTCACCACTCAGACCTGACAGAGCACAGATACAAGTGGGTATTCCTGTATTGTCACTGGTTTTGAATGAGCTTTAAAATTTGCTCAAGGATAAGGCTGCACTCAAAAAGAGTTGACCATTTTCACCTCACAGAAATAGGGACACTTGAAAAGAGAACAGGGCACAACATGGCTGAATATTACACAGTACACATGACATTAGAACATTTAATACTCTGCATCAATTAAGAACTAGCATGTGGAGTTATAATTATTCTAGAAAGAAATATATCACTGTGGAGATTAATTTCAATGTCCTCAAACATATGTATTTGAAATTTACTTGTCTGTGTATCTATGTTTAGATCTCATACACTTGAGAACTTGTAGACAATTCTGTGTGCATTTGAGGAAAAAGAAAAAACTTGGTCATTAGGACTTGTGCAGGTGACAATGTAAGAGTATGGAGAACCACTCTGAAGAAATGCTTACAATAAGCCTTTATTCAGTCAGGCAACAGACACACCAATGCATAAATACACTGCTACTCCAAGATGCCGCTTGTAGAAGACTGGACGGAAAGCTTTCTTAATGCTGGTGCTAAAGTTTCTTCGCTGATGAAGAACAAAAAAGGAAGAAGGTGGGGAAAGCTATTGATTCGTTCAAGTATCATATAGAACACACACTTTTTGACAAGATTTGACAGCTGGAGGGTTGTTATAAAGAAAGCTTCCAACAAAACATTTTTTAAAGAAAAAAATAATACTGTAACAGCTGTTCTACCTTCTGCTCTCTGAAAAGGTGACAGAAAATCAACCCTTTATCAAGAGTCATTTGTCCAGGTTACAGTTAGGTGCCAACCCCATCCCACCTGAGGTACAGAGGGGCCCTCACATTCCTGTTTGTTCATTTTCCTCCGCCCTTTCCCATCATGGCCAGAGCAGAGCACACCGGAGTCAAATCATGAAAGGAAAGGCACACATACTAGCATGGTGAATTACTCAAAGAAAAAGCCTGTACTGTGTGGTAATAAAGAACTCCTGAAATACAGTTTGAAAAGTAAACATGAATTTGACCCCCCCAATCCTTATGAACATAAAATTTAATTAAAGAAAATAATTTCAAGATATAAAAAAAATGCTATCATAACATGCTTCTTTTCTTAATGAAACTGATGTGGATTTTTTTAATATTTAAACTTCACTAATTATATACACTCCATCAACCTAAAGTAATTAAATAATTACAAAGTTTTTCATAGGAAGTCACTATAAAGACACACACAGTCTTCTGGAAGTGTTAATTGTATCTCAATTTTTTAAGTGATAACTCTTTATATAATTCCTTAAAAATGATGGATGTAATCGACAGCTTATATTCTTTTTCTGTATGTTGTATGGATACACTGAATTCAAACTCATCAGCTGGGGGATGAAGGACAAAAAAATTCAAATCCTATGCTGAAGGTCCTATGGCCAGTGAGGACACCAATCCAACCCAAAGCTTCCTTCTACTCACTTGTCAAATAGGCTCTAAGCTCCTGCTGTCTAAGCATGGACCTACTGCTCACAGTGGAAAGATACCACATGACAACATGACGCAGTGTTCTATGTTCTTTCAGAATCTGCACAAGGAGGAGGCAAAGCGTTTCACTCTTTATCTTGGGTTAAAATGTATTCACATATTTCTATGTACACACTTTAGATCTTTAAAATTTAACACCTTCTCAAAATAAATGTATGTATATGTGTTATCTGTGCTGTTTTACACACTGTTCCCCTCCCCAGCTCCCAGCAGTCTTATGACTCTTGCAAATTATTTGAGAGAGCACACAAGGATCTACATGACTGTCTGCCATTCCACTGAAGGCCTGTATATGGTTCACGCTTCACTTCCCCAGGATGACACTGAACTGCTTCAAGGTTTTAACTCTATTACTTCAATGAGCATTCTTTTACCTACTATTCTTTTATAGTGTTAATAATGGCAATAACAAAATGGGAGTAGCTGTATATAAAAAAGTCTAGAACAAAATATGAAAATAAGAAACAAAATTCTGCAAGACAGAATTATAGAGAACTTTCATTTTTAACTATGCAAATTTCTATGACATCTTAATTTTTTAAGTTGGTCTATTACTAATTAGTGCTATTTGTTAATTCAAGCCTTATGTGTGGCATATGATATTCACCATTACCTATAATAGTATCCATTTTAATACAGAGTAATGGGCAATTGAATTTTCAGTCTTAAACTTGCTTGTTTAGAGATTTAGATGTTCCTAGGGAATCCTCAGAAACTACTAATTACCATATGTTGAAAAAGGAAAGCTCATACAACAATAATTCTTTAAAGATATGAACAATTTAGGGCTCTACCAACCACAATCTCAAACCAAAAGAGTCAAGTGCCTATGTTCAGCATATCTAGAGTTCTGCCATACAAAGAAAAGTAATTTTGTTATTATTGTTTTTGTTGGGTTTTTTGTTTTGTTTTAAATCACCAGTTAAAACAGCATTTGCAGTTCTTGCAGAGGTCTCACACTCTCTCTACTTTCAGTTCCAAAGAATCCAATGCTCTGTTGTGACCTCTACAGTTACCAGGAACACAGAAAGTTCACAGACATACACGCAAGCACGGCACTCATCCACATAAAATAAAATAAATAAATCTTCCTTAAGCATGCTCCATGAAACAAGTCCAGGCAAATCTTCTCAAGTCCCATGGGACTCACCGTCTCTGGTGTTCTGACTCCTTTTTGGCTTGCTCCAATGCCAGCTCCTCAGCTACTCTTCTTTTCAATTCTTCATCAGAAACTACAATTAACACAAAAGTAGAAGAAGTTAAAACAAGTGTCTTGCAAAACAAGAACAAGAAGAGATAGCTAAGCTGCATCTCAATGGGCAAAATTGTGCCAGGTGGTCAGTGTCTCCTTGGAATTCCCTGAGCACTGTAGAAAGGGCCAATTAGTGTACTTGGACAGTAATTGAATCAAGAGTCCCCTGGTGACTTAGAAATGTCCACACCTGCCAAAATTTATAATAAACTCAAGGAACTGCTTACTGTCCAAGTGGGGTCTAAGCCATTAAGTGAAGGTCTTTAAAATGATGTCCTAACATTAAAGTCTGACAATATCTATAAAAGGAGATCAGACTGTCAGGTACTTCAGGGACGAAAGTGATGCTAAAAGCTTCTCAATTCAATAATTAAATAACACAAATATTTATTACAGAGCATGGAATATTTATATTTGTATTTATTTTTTCATAACTTATGAAAAGGGTATTTATGAATAATGGGTATTTAGAAACCATATTTTCTGCGATATATGTCATTCAAATTCAAGTGCCAACAACTGGAGAGAAACATGGAACAGTACTGAGCACACAGCTGGAGTCTCCTAAGTACCTGGAGACTTCATTGGCAACATCTGGCCTTTCCAATTAAAAGATTGTATACAATATGTCTTGTAAAGATTCTAACAGCTATAACAGTAAATAATGGACAAGTTTTACAGAATACTTTAAGAGCTTTCCATCAGAAATAAGTAAAAACCATCTCTTCCTCATTAGAAAACTACTAACTAAAATTATTAGCAGAAAGCACCAAAACCATTGGAAGGATTTGAGAAAACAGAGGACCTAATGTTATTCCTAATAGTTCCACTTCTTAGATGGAAGATCAGACAGTCTGTATACATTATTTGGTGACCCAGACATAAGAGATATGCACATTGCCTCAGACACATGCAAAAACTTACAATATGAAACAAACACCTTTTTTAAAATATGACACTGACTCTAAGCAATAACCATCCGTGATGGTACATACAAGGTTTGAAGGCTGTTTTCCCTCAGTTATAGACTGTATGGAAGCAATGACAGCATCAAAGATCACCATTAAGGAGTAAAAAGAGGACTCACAGAACGAGGGAGGGTTGGGGTTTTGCCAGTCAGAGCTTACAAGGAGACTTGTAGCTAGAGACTATAAAATATAAATAGCTCATAGCCAAATGAGAAAATATAACACCAATAAAAACCAATAAAGAATATAAATAGGCATTGTTTAAAAGAAAATAAGCAAAAAGAGAAAGCATACAGAAACTGTTCAACATCAGTCATTGAGAATATGCAAACCAAACCCACAATGAAACACAACTTGATACATAATGATACAAGCAAAAAGGCAAAGAGTGAGAAGTGGCAAATTGAGAAAGCCAACCCTCATACAATATGGGTGGGGACAGAAATTGCATCACTAGGGAATGTAAATAACACCTCTGACAGGATAAACAAGTTGGCAGTTTCCCAAAATCCTAAAGGTGGTCCAAGAGTTGAGCTCTCAGGTACCGCATATGCTCAAGAGAACTCATACAAAAAGTTGTTTATGAAAATGTGTAACGTAATTATTTATAATAGCCCAAAGGGGAGACAATCTAAATGCATAGCTAATAAACAGGTAACCAAAATATGGCACATTCATTCATGTAATTATATAAATAAATGAAGTCCTGGTACATGCTACAACAAAGATGTATGGGAAGGAACTCAGAGACAAAAGGTTATATACTGTCATAGGCTGTATGCTTCCCACTTTAGTATGCCCAGGGAGTATGCTAGTTTGCTGAGTGGAGGTTGCCTGAATGGAGAAAGTGGAGCATGAGAAAGGCAGCAGGTTGTCTTCCACTGCTCTTGGTGATGGTGATACATGTGAAGGTGTGTACACACACACCCTTTTGGTGTCTTTTGTCCGTCTGTTTGGTTGACTGGTTGGTTTGGTCTGTTTCTGTGTTTGGGGTGGGGTAGTGCATACTAGTTCCTCTTGGGTTTTTTAAAAACAGATCATTACTATGTTGGCCAAGCTGGCCTCAAACTCACAATCCTGCTGCCTTACTTTGTAAGACTAAAATTGTTCTAAATTATAATACTTGGTGGTTGCATACAATTCTATAAACAAACTAAGAACAATGAACTGCTCACTTTAAATGATAAATAACTCCAGTAAGGAGTAAGTAATATAAAACATGGACACAGGCAAGGAAGACATCGTCCTGGCTAACCCTCCGGCGGAACAAGCGAGTGCCCATGCAGCAGCCTCCTAGTGAGGCTGCTCTCTAAGGGTCTTTCACAATGCTAGGCTGCTTGTGCTGTTTCTGTCTCTTTTGGAGTGATTTTGAAAAGTCAAAGGTCACATGCAAACCAGAAAACTGTGTTACAACAGACAATGACTCTTGCATCCAGGTAAATCTTAAGGTTATGTTTTTCTTACGGTTTTTAAATAATTAAATAACAACAGAGAAACTGCAAGCAGCAATAGCTCAAAAAGAGAGCCTGAGTAAGTCTGTTTTTCTATAAGCTAGACTTTGGATAAGCAAATAATTAATCTCTCACTTTTGACTTCCTCATCCAATTAAAAGCCTTGTGGATGAACCTGCCAGACCTGCAGTTCTAAACTATGCACCATACAGGGTATCAACAAGGCCAACTCCTCAGAAAAGCTCTCAGTGTGAGACAATCCTCTCAGGTTGGACAGAACTCCACCAGAAACACACATAATTAGTACTGTCTGATCAAAGCCTATCCTGAAGTCTAGCAGACCAGGGTGAGCAACACGTTGTCAATCTAGAGATGCAGTCACACCTGAGTTCAAATCACAGTAGAACACTTCTTCTCACGTAAGATTCTCTAGGATTCTCTATCAACATTCAACTGGTAAAATAAAACTAGGCCTCTGGTAGACCTCAGTAGGTTAAGCCTAAATATGAGTCACAGAGATCAGTTTTCCATGTAGCTGAGAAAAGGCTCATGTCTTTTTGGTTTATTAGGTTATTTTTCCAAATTATTGGGGTCTAATATGAAAAAATCAAAGTACATACTCAATGTGATTATTTAATATCATACAAATTATGCAATGACTACAATAATCAAATTACTGCTTTAGCCACCACAGTTCATCGTGAGCGGATTGTTGGGTCTTATCAAATCTCTAGTACAAAATAAAATATGTAAAATAAAGTCACCATGCTGCATATTCTGTCTGTCCAGAGCTGAAAGTGAGCAACCTACATCCAATATCTCCCTGCTCCCCATGCCACAGACATGCTCTCTCTGCATCTGTGGGCCCAACGTCTCAGCTTCCACGGTAAGGAGTCTTAAAGCATGCAGCATGTCTTTCTACATCTGGCTCCTTTCACTTAGTGCAAAGACACATCCCGGTAGCTCATTTCCTGTCTGTGACACTGCAGCTTCCTACCAGGAAAAGGCCCAAGCAAGCAGTGATGTGATCACCTGGGACAAAGAGGAAATGGTGTTACCAAATGGCGACCAGCTGGGTGGATGACAACATGGCCACAGAGGTAAGCCTGCAGACACAGTGCTGTGGAGAGGGGAGGGAATGCAGACTGGAGGGTGGCTATTTCTTTCCCAAAACTCTCTGTCTATCCTAGTCAGCCCCCAAGACCTGTGGTAAGGCTAGACACAAGAGCAAATGGATTAAAGGTAGCACAAAATAGGCAGGTCACAAGGGGTGGGAGAAATGCAAACACTACCAGCAAAAAAAGACCATGAAAGCTCTAGAAGGCATGCCCAAGGGATGGGCTGGGTAACTGCCCTTCTGGTAGGTAAAAGGAACAAAACACAGGTATAGAATGCCCAAGCTATTTCTAAGAAATGGGAGGGAAAATTCATAACTTTTGGTCAAGGTCACAACAGGAAAAGTAATTACCTAAGATTTTAAAATGACAAAAGATAGCTCGTGACCTAGTATAGAGAATTTAGAATCTACAGTAGCAGATCAAAGCACAGGCAGAAAATGAAGTGTGGTAATGGCTCCTGAGCAAACCTAAGCTTCATGTTATTTGTTTTTAAATCAATAGAATACAGAAAGCAACAATGTATTTCTTCTGATAAGTCAGATCCAAGCACCCAGGAGAAAAAGATACCGCACTCAGAGCCCAATATTTAAAATGGTCTTTCTGGAAACTTCTCCAACTCTCCGGATCTGAACATTTTCTCAACTACAACTGTTATTAAACTAAAAGGTCAGGGTTTCGGGACCAGCTGTTCTGAAAAGCTGAAGAAAGGCAGCTTTGCCAACTGGTGCTAGGCGTTCCCAAGCCGACCTTTAAGAACTGGTAAGGTTTGAGAGATGAGAAGTCTGAGAACTGCTCAGGCCATCTAAAGGAGACTTGCCACAGAAATCTGCACATGCTGTTTCGAGGTCAGTGTGTGTCGCCGGCCCTGTGGCTTTCCCATGCAAACGTTTACATGTTCCCTTTAGAATGGTATGTGGCTTTCACATGCACACACATGTTCCCTTTAGAATATTATGGCTTAAAGATGTTTGCTTCGCAGCCTTATTTATAATAGTCAGAAGCTGGAAAGAACAGAAGTGGATGCTCACAGTCAACTACTGGATGGAACACAGGGCCCCCAATGGAGAAGCTAGAGAAAGTACCCAAGGAGCTGAAGGGGTCTGCAACCCTATAGGTGGAACAACAATATGAACTAACCAGTACCCCCAGAGCTCGTGTCTCTAGCTGCATATGTAGCAGAAGATGGCNTANTCAGCCATCATTGGGAAGAGAGGCCCCTTGGTCTTGCAAACTTTATATGCCCCACAGAGGGGAAGGCCAGGGCCAAGAAGTGGGAGTGGGTGGGTAGGGGAGCGGGGGGGGGGAGGTTATAGGGGACATTCGGGATAGCATTTGAAATGTAAATGAAGAAAATATCTAATAAAAAAATGTGAGTTCTCCAGGAAGCATACTGAGCAGGCTATGGAGGGATGTTACCTACTGGCTTGCTCCCCCTGGCTTGCTCAGCCTGCTATCTTATAAAACCCAAGACTACCAGCCCAGAGATGGTACCACCCACAAGGGGCCCTCCCCCCTTGATCACTAATTGAGAAAATGCCTTACAGCTGGATCTCATGGAGGCATTTCCTCACCTGAAGCTCCTTTCTCTGTGATAACTCCAGCCTGTGTCAAGTTGACACACAAAACCAGCCAGTACACCTGCCTTTATGGTTTCTTTGCCTAATCTTTGCACATCAGTTACAGTACTTCTTTTGGGGGTTGGGGGAGTGAGACAGGGTTTTTCTGTGTAGCTCTGGCTGCCCTGGAATTTGTTTTGTAGACCAGGTTGGTCACAAACTCATAGAACTCATAGAGATCTGCCTGCCTCTGTCTCCCAAGTACTGAGATTAAAGGAATGTGACACCACTGCCTGGCTTGATTTTTTTTTTTTTTTTGGTTTTTTTTTTTTTTTTTTTTTTTTTGGAGGGGAGTGGGTGAGGGTTGAGGGAGTAAGGGGGAAACAATAATTCTTACTCTCAAATGAATCACTTAATAAAAACTAAAACTTGCTAACACCAGTTCCTTTGGGATCCCCCCTTAAATCTCCCTTTGGGGTTTTAGTTTACAGATTAAACATCATGTCCAGTCATAAAAAAAAAAATCTATTATTTTCTGTGCTAAATTCTGAGAGAAACTATGAAGCTATACTATGTGGAGAAAATGTGTTACTGTTTAACACAAGCTGATTTTAGAGCATTCTGCCTTCTTGGATTTAGACACTTGAGCTACAGCCTGCAGCAAAAGATACACTCAAATTACATTTCTAACTCCACAGAAACACTCATTAATCGTAAGATGGCAATAAATTCATTAATATGAAGAGAACTTATTTTTAAAAGCACTAATGGAAGCATCCATGCAATCAATGAAATACAACACAGAATATTACAGCTAAACAGCCCCAGCATGTGCTGCAGCATAAATCTTGTCCTTTGCTGCATCTCCTAACAGGTGCAGGCTTGATGACTAGGATAGATCTCAGGGGTAAATAAATATGTAACAGTTTGTCATTTGTCACACATTCTACCTGGAACAAACTTATTTAAACACAGAAAAATACACATCTAAAAATAATATGGTCTGGCAACAATTAGCATCACAATGCAATGTCCTGTTACAGGAAATATATCTTAACATTGCTTCAAAAATATGCAACCTGTCTACATGGTCAACAGGGTAACTATGCCTACTAACATATTAAAGTTAATGAAGATAAAATGAAGTTCCTAACTGCACATTCATAATCAAAAATATTGTATCAGGAGACACAGTGTTACAAAGAGTTTGGCAATCTAAACATTTAGGCGCCAAGTTAATAGTCTATTTCGGAGTGACGTTCCTTCAACAGGATTGAATATACCTTTGTAAACTTCTAGTCTGAATGGCATAATATGCAAATCATCCCCATTTCATTGTTTGCTCCACAGTAAGCACACAAACCAGACCCACACTCCAGTCTTTGTGTAACACACATCAATATGGGGCTGCAGAAACCGAACAGCAATAGTTACGTTTGTAATTCATAGCCTACAGTTTTCACATTCATAAGCAGACAATTTGTAAAACCAGTATTGAGAAGCAGATACATCTAGTATTTCATGTCTTAATATCCTGAATAATAGTTGCAAGATCTCACAAAGCCTCTAGGAAAATAAGATCTATAATTTAAATTAAAAAATAATAATTACCCCTAGATATTGTTTTTTGATGCATAGCTTAATTTTTGTTTGTTTCAAAAATGGATACATTTTGTTCACTGGGGATACACATATAAATTAAACAGCATTAACTCCCCAACCCCAAATGAAGTATAAAAACTACACAAACCCTGTTTCCATTTCATTCAAATAATCTCCAGTTTACTTCTTCAGAACAAGAGCAAGCTAGAAATCAAAGTCTGATCACAGCCTTCCCTAGTCTGATCACAGCCTTCCCTAGTCTGATCAGAACCTTCCCTAGTCTGATCACAGCCTTCCCTAGTCTGATCAC
>NC_034591.1:52454408-52514671 GCF_900095145.1 Mus pahari
CACAGCCTTCCCTAGTCTGATCACAGCCTTCCCTAGTCTGATCACAGCCTTCCCTAGTCTGATCACAGCCTTCCCTAGTCTGATCACAGCCTTCCTAGCTTTGACTTTGCTCAGAGCCTACACTGCTTCAGGCCACAGCTGTGGCATCTGTAAAATAAGGACCCAAACCATCAAGTTTCCAATATCTTTCCCTCCTCTGTAACCATGGTAAGCAGAAGACAGATAGACTGAATTCCAACTTGAGCCTCCATGTGCTCTACAAAGCACGCTGAAATGAACATAAAGGAACAAAGTGGTCTATCACAGGCAACAACATGCTGCCAGTTGTTCTGCTTAAAGTGACATGTCATTCATTCACAGAAATTCTCTTTCAGGTACCAAACCAGCAAAATATATATGAGTTAAGATGAGGAAAAAAAAAAGAGAGAGAGAGAGACAAATTGCAGGCACACATCTCCGGACTGGTTTGTGGAATTGAACATCCATCTCAATAAAAAGCAAGGCACACAGGCCTGTGTGGAGACTATGGCTCTCTCTCAAAATACTTCCAAACAAATCCCAGCATGCCAACCTTCCATAGTATGTTTCTGTTCCCTTATGGAAAACCCAGAACTCTCCAAAACCACCAACACCTTGCTATTCACAAAGGAGGACAGGTACTCAGTAAGTTTTACTGTACTGGCTAAAACCTTTCTGTTTCAATGTTTGCACCCTGTCTTCTGTTCACTGGTGGAGTTAACAGTATTTGATCTCACTCCCCTTCCCCAAATCAGGTTCCACTAGGTACATCTACACTAGGGAACTAAATTCCCTAGACAGTACATCTACTTCAGCTGAACCCCGTGTTCAGGCTTAAGAGATGAGACATAAACTAGCCCCTAACCATTAAGGAGATGATGATTAATAGGATAAGGCTGTGCTGCTGGGCTTTCCTGGAAAGGAAACATCCCAAGGAATACTCTCACTGAGGAGGTGAGACCTGAGCAAGTCCTAAATTAATACCAAAAGGAGAAGGAAACCAAAACCAGAACTGTGGGAGCTTCGGACACTAGGCGGGAAACCTGGGGAAGGAACGCTCAGAGGCTGGGCTTCAGATATAAGGCCTGGGAATAACAGAAGGAAGGAACAAAGTGAGAGCAGGCATTTTTGTCTGACAAAGGAAGAGGAAGTGTAGGAAACTGAGTGGTTCTCACTGTGGGGCCCCACACAGCAGCAGCACCAGGGGACTATTAGAACCTACAGAAGCAAAGCCTCACAGGATGAGACCCAACTATGTGCACGAACAAGAGCTCCCCTGGACCTGGGGTGTGAATGAAGGTGGAGAGCCACTGGCAGTGGAAACTAGCAGAGAGGGTGGGGTGGTCTAAGATACAAGACCTTTCTCCATGAAAAACATCGCTTGAGATGGTGAGATGAAAGAGAAAAATGGCAGAGGCACAGACAGCCAAGGAATTAATGCCCATGATGGTCAATTAAGTAAAGAGGAGGGATCCTTGGAGAAACAAAGATAATGAGCTCAGTTTCAGACACATTCAACCAAAAGTAATGGAACAAGCACTACACGGAGCTGTAGGCAATTAGGTATCAGGTCCTGAAACTCAGA
This sequence comes from Mus pahari, assembly GCF_900095145.1. NCBI lineage: Eukaryota > Metazoa > Chordata > Mammalia > Rodentia > Muridae > Mus > Mus pahari. The sequence continues at coordinate 52,456,012 of NC_034591.1, forward strand.
TTTTATTTGAGACTTGGGTGAAAATGCAGGTCTGAAAATGGTTATTGCAGATCTGAAATTCTCCCAGGATGGGGGCAAACGTGTAAGAGAAGGGTAAAAGACTAAGGAGCAGACTTAAAACTCATTGACGGGGAGTGAAAGGCATCGTTAGAGACAAAGACTGGGACGGAAAGGGTAAGACCAAGATAGTGCATGCTGAAATAATAAACAGCCTGCATCCTGTGCGATTCCCATCGACTGGCAGCAGCCACCTGGAGTGCAATGCAGAGGAAGACTGGGAGACCAAGGCCAGGCTCAGTGAATTAATGGCTACCTTGGGCATTTGAGGAAGGCCTGGCAGTGTGGTTTGCAAATCATCTCTCATTCTGAGGAGCCTGTGGAAAGCGGGTCATGGGTGCATTAGGAACCAGTGGGAGCAGAGTTAAAGAGGCAGCTATTATAGGCTTCTGGACAACAACTTTAGAAAGGAAACAAGAAAGGGTGGGAAAAATATAAATAAAAGAAAATTTTGCAAATAGTGGAAATCTGTGCATCTTTGAAAGGCAGACATAATTAACAATATATTACTAAACTATAAGATACTCTTGAATGCTAGTTATTATTTCTCAAAATAAATTTAGAGGAGTAATACGTGTACTTATAGAGACTTAAGCAGCTGATGTACAATAACACAGGCCAATCAGCATTTATACACTATAGTCCATTTTCATAATGACTATCCTGGCGCAGGCTTCATAGCACTGTTTCTTACAGACTATTTGATAGCAGTGAAACAGAATAGACAAGCCCATCATCACACACTAAAACAAAATTTAACCAAGACAATGCCCCTACTTGAATGAACTGGTAAATAGAGCATCAAGCCCCATCTAGTACTTAACATCATAAATCAATCCTCAACCTACTGTTATGAACTAGTATGTTTGCCAGTAATGTGTGCACTCAATCCTCATTATCTATTACACATTTACTAAATTCGTGAATTCCACTAAACTATTACTAACTCTTTAAGTTCTGTCCAAGACTCTTTTCTAAGGGACCGTTTACATCTATGTTTGTAGGCAATCAAAGTTCAAGGAAAGCAAAAGCCCCAAAAGTCTATAAATAAAATTTGTCTTTCAACACTTTATACGAGGGAGAAAAATCAACTAATTTCATCTTAATTCATGACTTAACTACCATCTCTCCTTTAAGGAAGAAGACAAGAGTCCTGGCTTTAGGTGCTGGACCACTGCAAGACAGCAAAAACAGGACAAGAGTGTCTCCTGGAAAGTTTTTGTTTTTTAAAGAATTTTACACTCCCACATAATTCTTACTTTATTTGTGACAGCTCAACTTTATTGAAATGTCAAGGCAGCATATTAGTATATGTTTCATTAAGCCATAGTACAATATCTCCATCTCTATTTTTGAGTTAATTCAGATTCTGATCATTACATCAGCCTCCCAAGGTCAGATTATAATAATTATGCCTCTGTTGTTTTTTCCTTCAACTAAAGTAACAAATCTCCACTTAACATTCAGAAAACACCAGTGCAATGTATTCACAAGCAGTTATAATCTTTAAAAAAAACAACAGTATCTCTCTGTGAAGCATCGTGAAAGCTCTGGCTCAGCAGATCAGGCTGATCTGTCCTTAAAACATGAGACTACAGAGGGATTTCAAGACCAAAGCATGGTCTTTCATTTAAAGTTAAGAATGTAGTTGGCCTTTTCCTAAAAGTAAAATAAGTTATCCACAGTAAACGTAGGTTGAAAAGATCACAGTAAAAGAAAAACCATTTATTATGAGATTCATAATGACCCACAAATCTCCTTAATATCGATATCAGATGGAGGAAAGATGTGGAATTTCTTCCTACTTTTAACAGACATTTCTTTTGTGTAACTTCAGATGTTGTGCAAGGTTTAGGCATGTCAATCCTGTAGAACTGCAAGGACTATATTAAATGAACAAAAAAAGACCAAGGATGTGGCTCACTTGGTAGAACAGCTACTGAGTACATAGGAGTCTCGGGTTCCCAGCACCACATAAAATCAAGCCTAAGATGACGCATTAAATCCTGGCACTCAATGGGAGCTAGAGGGTCCCAAGTACAAGGTCATCCTCCCTTATATAGCAAGTTTGAGGTCAGTCTAAGCTCCATGAAACACTGACTCAAAAAAGAAAAAGAAAAAAGCAAAAGAGGATATTATAAAGCAATGAAAAAATGTCACCTCTGCTCAGTCCAGGCTTGTCTTTTGTTTTCTTTTGTTTTGAGCTGGGATTGAACCAGTCTTATGAATTCAAAGTTAAGTACTACCACTGCCCTCATCTCAACTTCCTGTTCCGTTTCCTAGGCCAAAACAGTGTGTATTATGACTATGGTCCTGAAGAAAATAGGTAAGAATCCAACACAAAATGTTAAGCAACATAATGTCCAAAGTATAATTTTTAAAAAAAGGAACAAAAAAAAGCAAAAAAGAAAGAAGAAATAATAAAACAATGAGATCTCACTATGTAAACATTGAGCTACAGATACTCCAAAAGATGTAAGGAAATCGTTTGACTCTTGAGTTGATGTGTTAAATCAGCACAGTGGCAAAAGCAATAACTAGAACTACACGTAAGCTGTATTTCTGGAAAATGCAAGCTATTTTAAAACCATATAAAAATACTTTGTTTACATATTAAACAACTAGGCTTTAGCTTGAGTAAAGAGGCTTTGAATGGCATGAACTTCTGATGGGACAGTCAGAAGCTGAGGACACACAGTTCTTTAAGAACTGCTTCCAAGTACTGCCGCTGAGCACCACCCCAGTGTCACAACTCACACCTTACCTTATCACAGTGCCCTGCCACCAAGAACCACTGCTCTCAACTAAAATACCCACCCTCATCACAAATAAAACACAGGAATTCTTATGGTTTGCATGACCACAAATAGCCAACAAATATTCTAATAAAAATATAGGTAAAGGTGGAAAGCTGGTTCAGATAGAGAGGAGCACGTTTGCTCTTGCAGAGAAAGCAAGTGTGAGCCACAGTAGTTCACAACCACCATTAACTCCACTTTCTGCAGCTTCCATACCTCGATGGCCTCCAAGGGCATCAAGTGTGTACATGGTGTACAGACAAATATACAAAGGTTAAAAAAAAATACATATAACTTAAAATTTCAAAATATGGAAAGATAAAACGGGAGATGACACTAAGATGTCCACCCCCAACATAATCTTCTTTCGGCTTCCTCTATCTCCACACTTACAAAAGAAACAAATTTGCCCAATTCCACTCACTGATTATTCTGAATTCTCTTACAGTATAACTACTACTAACTAAAAATGTCGTCTGTTTCTTTCCTGATACCACAAGCTGTATCCTAAAGGGCAACGGTACCATTAGTAATTCAATGGAAATGGAAAGGATAGGGGCAAATTACAGCCTAAAGAAGGCCCTGGTAGCAACAGGAACACCAGGAGCTGCAGTGTTTTCAATACCACCCACAGGCATTCTCAGACCGCTGCCTTCCAGAACAGTCAATTTTATTTCACCCCAACCACATACTTTCCATCAAAACTAGCCATATCAAATAAACGTTGGCCAACTCAAACTAAGTGTATCACAGATGACAGTATCAGAGTTCACACTAAACCCTTCAATGGAGCCATGCTATTTAATATTCAAGGAAAATGAGAAAGTATCATTACTCACCTAAAATAACTGCTAATAATTCAGAGATTTCCTTTTGAAATTATTTCTCTAAACACCAAAAATGGTTAGCCTTCCTAGTAGCATATAATACAAAACTACCTATAATAGATGGCATAAAGATGGCAAGAATGAGTATCATTCACACATTAGGAAATTTATAAAGAAAGCATTTAGAATTCTTCTCAAGTAACTTTGGCAATTGGATCTAGTCTTTGAGAGTGTTATCAGGTCAAGTCCCTATGGGAACTATACTAATAATTAGAATATTAACTGATTCTCTACAAATAATATTTCCAACATACACGATAATTTCATAAAATAATTTACTAAGTCATTTGAGATTTCCACTAAGGAGGGTTCCTTATTAAGTTTTCCCAGGTCTCATCTCATGACCCACCCCCAATCCAATTAGAATAAGTAAACAATTTGCTCCAATTTATTGACAAATTGTAAACTATATGTTTTAACACTTCTAGATAAATTTAACATATTTTATGGCAGTATGATAGCTTATAGAAAAGTTAACAGGAAGAAGTTAATCTAATAATGCATTACATATAAAAGTCTGTAAAAAATAGATAAGACACTCAGACTTACACTCATGTGCAGCTGAAACATGGCTGTGAAATTATAAGAGTGTAAATAAGTAAAATCCTCTCCAGTCATACCAGTGTTGGGGTTGCTGGAGATGTATGAAATAAAACACAGATTCACAAAAAAATTAAAAAAAAAAAAAAGGGGGGGAGGCGGTTAAAAAAAAATAAAAAAATAAAAAAATAAAAAATAAAACACAGATTCACATCAACTTTGACACCAGCTTAAACAGGTAGAAAAACATGAACTTCTCAAGAAGTACACCAGATTCATTCCAATGGAAGAAACAGTTTTACAGAACAATGGTTCCTCCTGATGCTATCCTTATGACTTAATTTATCTGTAAGTGACCAGTAAGATTTCTTTTGAAGAGGAATGCAGCATGTATTCAAAGGTCAACAATAAACATCATCACACTAACAAAGAAACTCTTCGCCTGAACAACCTCTGGCATTTGACATTAAACATCCAGCCTGACTTTGTATGTTATTATTACATTAAGTCAGTACTATATTTCACAGGAGGCTGTTTTAAACCACGCATTTTTCAGAATGCTAACATGCTATGAATGGCAATTTTTTAAACCCATAGAAAAGAATATTTTAAAAGAATTTGTGATGTGTCCTGTATGGGGATTTAGGCACCAGGTCCAATTACATTAGTATTTTAGTTTCTAATGGCCAATGCTCACTTATTTATTGAAAATGAATTTGATTTGACAGTAATAAGAATTAACGTCAACCTCTTTCATTGCCTTTGAACAATGCTAAAGTCATAGATGATGATGAAAGATAAGGAGATGAAAGGGTAAAGTAAAATTGATGTTGATCAACCATTTTCTAATATTTCATTTTCATGGCCAACCTATTGCCTACTAGATATCGCTCTAGGGAAAATGAGGGCTGATGGCAAAGACCAAGATCTATACAACAAAGAAAGGCTATATATACTTTACACACAAACAATGAAAAAAACCACTGAGCAAACTGAGCTCCACAACAGAGACACGGTCAGTTAAAACAGTACAACCACACAATAAAACACTATGCTAATATTAAGAAACATGTTTATATAGAGAAACCAATGTTTGAAATTCATTAAGGAGGTCAAGACAGTAGGCTGAACATACTGCTTAGTCTTCATTTTTTTTTTTTTCTGTACTTGTCTACCACTTACAGAGATGCACAAAGAAACCATCACAAAGAGCATACATATGCTAGGGATTATTCATGTGTTGAGAAAAAAAAAGAAATCATCTTCCTTTCTCCCTGTATACTTGATCCAAAACACATTTGTATTTTCATGATGGTTCATGTTATATTTAAACAATGCATTAATAAACTGGCAAATGAAAATGGAGAGATGGCTCAGCATTTAAGAGTATTTACTGTTCTTGCAGAGGAGTCAGGTTCAGTTCCTAGCACTCATGTGGTAACTCCAGTTCCAAGGATCTGACATCTGGTTTTTGGCCTCCATCCATGAGCTCCAACATGAACACAGTACACATAGACTCATACAAGCTTGCTCACATATACATAAATAATAAATACATAAATAAATATTTTTAAAATAGGCAAAATTATAAAAACACCTTTTTAGGTTTATGCCAAAGGCTGAAACAAGAAGATCACTTGAGCTAAAACTGGAGACCAGCCTAAACAATCTACTAATAAGATCTTATGTCTTAAAATTTCCATGTGTAACATTTTTATTTATCTACAATTTTTAGATTAAGTTTATAAATTTAAAACATTAAAAAAATTAAAGTGAAGATGAGCTTTAAGAAGTCTTTATTGGCCGGGCGGTGGTGGCATACGCCTTTAATCCCAGCACTNNGGAGGCAGAGGCAGGNGGATTTCTGAGTNCGAGGCCAGCCTGGTCTACAGAGTGAGATCCGGAACAGCCAGGGCTACACAGAGAAACCCTGTCTTGAAAAAAACGAAAAAAAAAAAAAAAAAAAAGAAAGAAAGAAAGAAATCTGTATTGATTCGATCATGATCATCAAATACACAAATTTCATCAATTTAACTGAGAGAAATTCAAACCAAATTTATACTCACAAAGATAGCTGATATACTTAAGTGCCTAAAAGTGACTATCACAGAATCCAAGAAAACAAAACTACCAAATGGTTTGGCTTGGTTTGGCTTGGTTTGGTTTCGTTTAGCTTCATTTGGCTTGGTTGGTTTGGTTTTTCTTCTTAAGATTTCTGGGAAGCACAAGTTGACAGCATACAACAGACAGTCTCTCTCAACTGCTGTCTAGAAGCACACATAAATGGCTATTTGCTGAAGAGTTCCTCTATAATTGAAAATGATGAGAGTCAAGGATTGAAAGGGAATATTCAATGGCTATATTAAATATAGGCAGAAAATAGAAGGCTCTCGAAAAGCAAAAGATGGTCTCTTTTCACTCTAGATTTTCAAGTAGCATTTTATTTTTGTCTTCTACTTAGATATTTCGATTGATAATACCAATCTTCACTGTATGATGAGTGATGCATGTTACCAAGGAGAGCTGGTGAAAATTCTCGGCCACTGACTTAAGCAATCAGCTGAGGTTAAGGCCGTCAGATAAAGGAATAAAAGAAAGCCAGACTGTATCTTCAGGATCTCACAACAAGTATCCCACAGTGTAACAGCTCAAAGCTCGATGGCCATCCTTTCGTACAGGAAAGAATGCTAACACAAAGTCCTCACACTGGTGTTTTCTAAACCTTCTATAAGCTGCCCATTTTGACCAGGTATGATGGCACACACCTTTAACTGGAGTATTTAGGAGGCAGAGGCAGACAGAGCTCTGCGACTTCCAGGACAGCCTGAACTACACTGTAAGTCAAGGATAAATACTGAGATCTTATCTCCCAAGAAAAAGTCTGCTTTGGCTGTGAAACAAACATACAGACTTGTTCTTTATTCTACATAGACATATGCTTAAAACTAATATAGAAATAAAACTTTACTATAAATTTAAACTACATTATATTCATCCTTACAAAATAAAACATTTAGTGGACTTTATGTGCTGATTGGATTTACAGTTGGTAGTATCAAAATTTAGCTTTACTTCCTGAAAATGGAACCTGACAACTCCTCACAGGGGTTCACAGCCTAGAGTGTCTCTAGTGAAAGCTATTATTTACCATACCAAACTTGATGTAGCTTAATCCAGGCACACACACTGTAATCAACTGACTAAAATGAAAAGATTCTGAATTCCTATTTGTGGGAATGATATCTCAAAAACAAATCATCACTTTCCACAAAATATTGAGACAATGACAAATGATAAAACACAATAAGAGATAATAGCTTTATCTTGGTTTTAAATCTTCATCTGATTTACTTAAATTTAAAGGAAAATCAAACTAAACTACTCATTACTTACAGCAGCAGAGGCTCCTCCACCAGATACTGTTATATGACTCTGGGTATAAACTGGAAATGCCATAATGATACAGCAGGAGAAACGAAAATCCAAACAGAAATTTAAATGGGAAAAATGAAGACGCTGTAACCGAAATATTCCACCTAACTCTACATTAAAATGAGCGTTTCTCAGTGTTGTCAACATTTCCAATACATAAACTATTGACGACAGCCTCTTCACCTGCACTTGGTGACAGCCTGCTGACCAGGCTCCAGGAAACAGAATGAAAATGGATATTGTACCCACAGCTCCAAGACAACCCAGGCCTAGCCATAGCTGGACTCTACTCTGGACCATGCAGTGAGGGAAATAGACCTGAGGCATGCAGGGTAATAAGGCACAAGGAGACTAAGCTGCAGTAAGGAATCACGTACACAAAATGTTGGTATGAAACAAAGTTCCTAATTAGTTTTTGCCCACTGTCACTCTGGTCTCCAGAGTGAATTCTCCCTCATATATCCTGCTACGATAGGGAAAATTCAAAGTCCTACTCCTCCTTTTGACCTAGATGACTGGAAAGAGTCTCAAATACGTAAGACTAGGGAAGAGAAACAGCTAAAGGAGTTTTTAGGCATACCCGGTGCACTTCAGCTGGAAAAGACCCAAGAGCAGAAGCCTATTCCAGCCTCAGCAATTTCTCTCCTTTATACTAGCTCTACCCAGCATGTGTAAGAGAAAACTGGAAAATCAGTAAGGCGCCTTGTTATTCAACGCATGTGAAAGCCATTTTATTATTTCTAGAATGAAGGTCAGAAATCAGACTGCCCCGTTCAGCTAATGTAATTCTGAAACCACAGAGCTTTGCTTATGCCACTACCACAGAGCACAGGTCCTGGTGATATATGCCATACTAGCCTGCCTGTGACTGTTTCCTTACCAGAGAAACAAGTATAGTCGCCATGCAATAGGATTGTTGAGAAATGTATCACCTGATTGATATCAACACCTGATCACATTACATTTTAACTCTATAAACATACATTATCCATCTTTTTTTCTTTTCCTGTTCCTGTAATAAAATACCCCAACAAAACCAACTGAAGGGAGAAAGGGTTTACTCTGGTTACAATCTATCATAGAGGTGAAGTCACAGCAGCAGGAGCCTGAGGGAGTTGCCCTCATCACAGCCAGTCAGCAATCAGAATGCTACTAGTATTCAGCACTTTGTCCTTTTACACAGTCCAGGATCCCTCCTCAGAGAAGGATCTCACCCAGTTAGGACGGGTCTTCCCACACCAATTAACCTAATCAGGATTATCCCTCACAGGCACGCCCAGAGGTCAATCTCTGTCAGAGGTGACAAGCAATACTAACCACCAATTATCCAAGATCCTATACCAATAACCCTCAAAGTTCACTTGGGAATTTACATATTACACATCACTTTAACTCAGTTGCCTTTCCTACTCCAGGGATTCTTCAAGGCTACACCCATCATGTATTTTCTGTTAAGTGTTCTCCCAGACTATCAGTTCACTAACACTTCACAGTTTGGGGGCAAGCTAAGTTAAGAAAATGTCTCAGTTACCAGAAAAGTTGCTGCCAACTTGAGTAGCTGAGTCAGTACTCTGATTTTTTTTTTTTTTTTACTCCTCTCTTCTCATACAGCAGCAAGAGGCCAGTGAAAATCTTCTTTATTCAAAAGTTTTCCTTTATTGTAACTTCATTCAGCAGAATATGAAATCTTAGGTCTGCGACACACTTCACTCTTTCCTTTCCCCACCCGTCACACACACAAATCTGAGTGTGATTTGAGACCATCCTAGGCAGGCTGTGCCTATCAGTAACTCACATCTGAGGTCTAGGGTCTGCTGCTAAACTCAGAGGATCACCAAAGCCCAAAACAAATAGCCATACTAATTCAGTGCTTCCATTGATATGCTAACAGTCCCCAAGGGAATTCCAACTATCAACTGAAAAATAAACAGCAGCTTGGGTCTAAGGCAGTTTGCTCGGAATAACAGCAGGTAAAATATGAATACACTAGAGGCGACAGGGGCGGTAATGTTTTCAGAGTTTAACATAAAGTTCTGTAAGAAAATAATTATTCAAAGCATGCGTGCAATGACAGATTTACCACATTCTTAAGAAATGCAAATTATATCCAGGGGCCCTTTTCTTCCAATATAGCATGTCCAATTTTATAAAAGATGTAAATGGAGAACTATAACCCACTTAAACATTTCTCTTAATAGCAAGCTTAGTTGGAATACATATTTTAAATGAGCAATAGTTATATTTTTATAATCTTAAAAATGCTTCTCTTAATCACCCTGTCATATTATTTTCAAGGTTCTCTCAACTATCTATATTAGTCCATTTTTCATTGCTTATAATGAAACACCTCAGGCAGGCAAACTTTGCAAAGAAAAGAGGTTTGGTTAGTTCAGTTTTGGAAGCTGAAAAATCCAAAACTGACTGGGTGGCCCAAAGAGGCCCTTGCGGGGGGGGGGGGGGGGGGGGGCGGGAGAGTAATTTTTTTTTTTTTTTTAAAAAAAAAAAAAGGGGGGGGGGTGGGGGGGGGGGGGGGGGGGGGCCTAAGAGGTAGATGGTATCACAATGGCAGGCTAATAACTGGGAAGAGGTCACACCTCACAACTGCAAACAGATACTCTGAGATCCCATAATATGCATTTAATCTCTTCCAGGGCAGTTTCCCAATGGCCTAAGGACCTCTGACTCCACCTATTAAAGGTTCCACCATCCCTCAAAACCACCATACTATAGAGACCAAGATCCTAACACAAAAATCTTTTGAAGGTAAGTCAAACCATATCTATAATCCTGTCCCCGGTTCCTCTATAAGTACCACAAACACCACTTCTGGGTTACCTCCTGCTACATGGAACAGACTTCAATAGGCTTAAAGCCAAGAAAGCATCCTCTCTCCAGGTGCCTCCCCTTCCTCCAGACAACCACTCAAATCATCCTTACATCAGCAGGAGGTCAGCAGCTTAGCATCCCTGTCAGGTAACAATCATCATTACAAATATCTCTGAAACAGCATGGGAACAGGCGAGATGCACACATCATCCATTGTTACAGAGGAGCAAGCCTGACCCTTCCCAAGTCGGCTCTGGCTTCCTGATGTCATAGGATCTGTTTGCCTTGTATGTGTTCCCACCATGAGGTCCTTACCTGAGCTGAGTTGATGCACAGTATTGTGCCCTTCAACATCCAGACCTGTGTGCTAAATATAGTTCTTTCTTGTGAAGTACCTATGTATATCCTCCTACTATAGTCACAAAAAATACATAGTACTTTCTTTTCTTCTAGTACTTCTTTTATGTTGACTTCATTCTTAATGATTACTTTTTCCATCTGTTAACCTTTTCTCCCTGTACTTTTATCAGGGAACTTATAAAATCTGAAAAAATGAGCATTTATTCTATAGGGAATGTTTGAAAGAATACTGGTCTATTTAGGCTGGTACTCCCAACAGGGGACTTAAATGGCATTGTTTTAGAGAACACATGCTGTTAAAATCACTAATGGAGGGCATTTTAATTTCTACTAGCAAATCAGCTAGCAGAGCATTTATTGAAGTATTTTCTTTGCATGTCTGTTGAGTTCTGTGATTGCTGGTGGAGATCAGACAGTGGCTTCAGCCCTTCTATTGATGGTTGCACATGCTGTTACCTGCCATGGTGATAGGCATTTATATAGTGTAACATTTTTTTATTTGTAGTCATATAGTTTAATTTCTGCTCATAATGGATTCCTGATTAAAGTCTGGAAGCATATGGGACACTGAAGTTGCAAAGCAGGCTAATGGGCATTCTAAAGGAGGGGGGGGGCTCTGAAAATTATCATCCGAATGCTGTTCACACTGCTGGTAAGAACTCATTTGCTAAAACTTCTCAGCACTTGGGGTACATGTACTGTCTTAATGCTTAATGGTAAGTGCAGACTAGTGTGGAGAATATAATGCTCAGCTTTGCATTTTGGGTACTGGCTGGGAGTAAGAGTTACCTTACACGGAAAAATATTTGCAGTATCCAACACTGCCCTCAAAATCAAGGACTAAAATTAAACTGGTTAATTTCCTTAAGTGCAAAATGCAAGAATTCTAAGGATTAGGTCATGAGAATTTATTTCGTATACTTTTTAATGCCAAAACAGATAAGGCATGTTTATCTGTGTTTTAAAATACAGTTAGCCCTCTATATTGAAAATATTTGGGGGGAAAAAAAGTATACATTTGCTAACTATACACAGGCCTGTCCTTTCTGTCAGTAGTACAAAATTTCACTGTTCACACTGTGTCCTCCATTCCTATGTGTGACACCTAAACTGACAGACTGATAGAGAGATGACTGAAGTGTATATAGGCAGACATGTGTGTGATATGCAAATGAACTTAAGCACCCACGGGATCCTGGAGCCAACCCTCTGCAGTCCAAAGAAAGGACTACTATTGGTCTCCAGCCAAATATAATGTCACTTTTCATTGTTTCTCATAATACACACTGGCACATGGTAAATACATTACACTCTTAGAACCACTGATTTAAAAATCAGCTGTTATTTTATTTTCTTAAAGACGGGGTCTAGTCTCACTATTCAGCCTTACCTGCTCTGGAACTTGCTGTGTAGACTAGTTTGGTCTTGACCTCAGAGACCAACTTGTCTCTGTCTCCCAAGTGCTGGGATTAACAGTGTGTGCACGACTGCCCAGCCAAAATCAGATTTGTCTTAAGCTTAAAATCAGTAATAATGTGACATAAATTGCATATGACATAAAATTACTAAAGAGTGTGTGAAGATTTTATTATTATGAGAAAGCAAACATTTCTACAAGTGTTGAGAAATGTAGTCAGTTGTCTGTTGGAATGTTTGTCAAGAAAAAGAACTGCCACTTCAGAGTTATTATGTGGGAACATGCTCACCATCACTGACCCAAGAACAGAACAGGCAGAGCCCCATGAGAATTACTTCAGTTCCTTCCATGGCCGCACCCCCAGTGATGGAACTACTTCCCATCAGGCTCCAACCCTTAAAGACACTAGTCTCCCTTCCACATCACCACAATAGAGACAAATTTTCCATTCAACAATTAGGCCTGGTGACACACTCACAACCCTATCTAAATCATGGCAAGTACTATCTAACTTGCAGGCCAATTTTAAACTATACTTGTCTCAGATACTGGAAATTCATCTTTTCACACCTTATAGGAAGCAAAATAGTATAAGAAAAACTGACAGTCTTTGCAAGCTATCTGCAGTAAGTACAAGACTGTTGAATGTTGGTAATAATTATAAAGAGAACCAATAAGGACATGATTAGAGTAGAAGGGGAGATGTCCACCATGAGATTTAACAGGGCCACGGTCAGAGGAATCCAGAAGGATGTATTGATGGAGACATACACAACCTTCACCCTCCTACCTGAGTAGGACAAGTCACAGCAACCCAAAGCCTCCACGTCTTCAGCTGTGAACCAGTAAGAACCTAAACAATGCAAGGCCACACACTCCCTGTGTGCTGCAGAACACAGGGAGTGTAGTGCAAGGGCGAATGTGCAGGCCTCCCGCCAACCCTACCTGAGTTACTAGTATCTGGAGCTACAGGTGATACAGGCAGGCCGAACAGGATGTAAGAAATAACTCAACTATTCCCAAATTAAGGGAAGAAAATGCTTTCCAGTGTCTCCTGAAGTGGGTTTTAGGTAAGGACAGAAGCAAGCACAATATACCTATGCTGTTGGACCTGACAACTGACAGGTTGTGGTGGGGGCACTCAACATAAGGACACCACACCAATAAACAAACCTTTTCAGGTCACGTGTTGTGCAGCAAGCAGGCCATGGTGGCCCTCTTTGGCATTCTACTTCAGGGTCTGTCACTGCCCTATCTACCAGTCATCAGGGATAGAGAAGGGAAACTGCCATGACAGCCAGTCACCCTCATTTAAAAAACTGCCTGAGAGGAGCTGGAATACAGATGATAAAGGCTTTCTAATGAAAAAAGTGCCAAGCCCCAATATCACCATTTTATCTTTAGGGAAGAGCGAGGCAGAGAACTGACTAAGTCTTAAGAAACACAAATAATTGAAAGTGTAGGGTTAGCAATTTTAAATCAAAGTGAATTTTAATGTTTACCCTCAAGAATCAAACAGTATAGGTATGCCTTAACTATTCTTTTTCTAATGAGACATGACATGCTTAGCATTTAGTTTTCGATTTCACTTGATCTGGTTTTTATAAAATATATAACATGTGCCAGGTCCAGTAGATGGCATAAACATACACACACAACTACCATGGTCTAACATGTCATTCTTTAACACAGGAATCAAGAGGAAAAATAAATGTGTCTTTATTTTGGAGTGACTTTTAAAAAGTTTTTTAAGACAGTGTTATTCTATGTAGCCTTGGCTTGGCTGGAACTCACTCTGAGACCAGGCTGGCCTTGAACTCAGAGATCCTAAAGATGTGTTCTACCAAACCCTGCACAGGCGTGACTGGAGTGACTTTTTTAAGCCTAGAAGCTGCCAAAAGCATTTTTCTACTGGCCAAGTTATTCTAAGCACAACATTCAAATTGGGAGGATAGCTGATCTTTTAAAATGTATGTATGTACTTTGATCATTTTATTAACTATTTAAATTTTTTATTTATAAAATCAGGCATACATATTACATATGTATGTAAAATTTGTAAATATATAAAACATATAAATGAATACTCAGAGATAAAAATGTACTTCAGACTGAGGGCAAATTTTAAAAAGTCTTCATTTAATAAAGGTTCATAGATATATATTAAAAAGTATCTATTATAACTATAGATGACTAATAGTAAACATATATAGTAGAAACTCATTCATTTAAAAACATAGCTGTGTTATCAGGATTCAATGAAACAGTTCTTACCTACAAATATCAAGATGCAAGAAACTGCAGAACTGACAGTCACCCCACTTGATCTGGAGAAGCAAACTTACTCAAGGGAAAACAGCTCACCCATCAGAAGGTAGGGGAGAATCATGCCCATCGGCAAGCAAATAGCCCACTGCCGCGTTCCAAGCTTTAGCAAGCTCAGGCACCACTGCTCTACTTTACAGAAAAAAGCCCACAGTGACTAAAGACTGAACACAATGTGTAAGCTCCCCACAGCAATGCATGGCCTAATCTCTGCTAGCCACTCAACGCACAGGCTCTGGCCTTTCCTTGGAAAGTGGCCTAACACTGTAAAAATAGTCCCTACATATGTACAAAGTCCTCCCTCCTACCTGTTTAATGAGGTGAAATGTACTACTATGTTAATACTCCTAAACAGAAAAAATGAAAACATAAACAACAAAGAAAACCAAAATGTCTAAGTTAATAAAATTCAATCAGTTCAACACCTCACTTCCCAGTTCACCTACTACCAGCCAAGAACAAACTGTCTTTGTACCTCAGTAAGTGCTCAATTGCTAAGATACTGATTTTAAGTCCTCTGTGATCAGCAGGTCATTTCTTTAGTAACAAATATGCACATACATGTCTGAACCCAAATGTTGTAATCCAAAATAGTCATTTCAAGTCTTTTCCTAAGGCATAGAGAAAATGTGAGCTAACCCTGACTGTAAGCTATAAGAAGGCACTGAACCTTAGTGTGCCATTTGTTCCATTCAGCATTAAAAAGGGAAATGGTATTTGAGTTGTCAAGTTACTCTACAAATGCACTATAACCCTAGAGAATTATTCTAACATTATTTCAGCTTCTGTTCTTTGGGGAAATGCATCCTGAGACCCTTTATCCAACGATGATTTGGCTAGAAAGAGCGGTGACCTGTCTCTTTTGGATATGACATACAGAATGAGGAGCAGAACTAAAGATCCAGGCTCAGACACCTGGGTCCTCATTACCTATACCTCTTCATGCTCCTTCCTCCCAAGCAAAGTGCTAGGTGATCAATGCCTTAACAGGTACCTCTGAGAAAGTCTTAGGAGTGCGGGTCTCAGACACAGGTGGGTCAAGACAACTGAGAGAACGTTCCACCAAATGCCACAGCCCATGCTTCCGTTTATCCTCTAACTTCTCTCACTGACTCAAGCCTAGGCTAAACACACAGCAAAACTCATCTACTTGCAGCATAAGCTGAGAGAATCCAAATATAATAGACTGGCCACTACAGTCTCTGGAGAAACCCACGACAATCAGATCTACAGTGAGAAACACCCACTTCATCACTGCTAAATCAGGGTCAAATAGACCACAGCTGCCCCAAGACATTATCTAAAGCCTCCTACTTTTCAAGAGTTAGCAATCACATGAGAAAGAAAAATGTACATATGATAATGGCAAGTGTCCTGAAGGATCACTCTTGTGATAAAGGAACAGGAAAGAACTGCTTTATTTAAGTTATTTGATGATGAATTCATTCACAATTTCTTGTGGATAGATTGCAAGATGAATATCTTTTGGCTATGATCTTTGTTCATTTTTCAAAAAGGCTAAATTTTTCATGAGTGAGCAAACCAGCATAGGTGCTCCTGCTGTTCCATCAAAACAGAAACTAGCAGTCCCTACAACACTGAAGAAAAAGGAAAACCACATTAAACAGTTTACCCGAGGACACATGTTTTATTAATCATGGCTTCATAAATGCTGCAGAATGAAATACTTTAAAAGTAAAGTGCCTGAAAATGAGAAGACTCAATCAACTACCTAAAAAAGGATACCTGCTGCCTTATTCTAAAGGTGACAGAAAAAGAGACTTCTACTGCCAACAACGCGTCTCTGTAAGGTAACACATGCATTATCCACAACACTTGAAAAATAAAAATATACTGATCAAATATATCCAACAATGCCACCTGGCTAGTACTAAAAAATACTACAGCTATGACAGTGTGGTCACTATGACAGAGTAAGTCACTGCAAGGACTCAACATACATCAGGATCTCAGGGGGGTTGGTTATACTCCAAAGCTCATTCTATGAAGTCTAATCTAATTCTTTTTAATAATAATAGACTTAGATTTCTTGTCTAGCATACATAAGATCTTGGGTTCAGCCTCCAACCCTGTAAAATAATAGCACCACATAATAATTGGCATCCAGTTTGAAGAAGCTGGAGCTGTTCATGAGGAATTCCATTCATTCTTCCCACTGGTTTCTGAACACTATCTTCCCACTGGTTTCTGAACACTATCTACAAGTAAAGCAGATGTACAAGTCATCACAGCAAACCAAGAGGTCAAGAATGTACTCTGCCCTCCAGGACCTTCATGTCCAGCAAGAATATATATTAGTAGAAAAGATTAAATTCCCAAATAAATAAATAAATAAATAAATAAATAAAAGATCATGCAAAATACTTGTGTTGGCTAGTTTTTATGTCGGCTTAAAACAAGCAAAAATCATTTGTGAAACAGAAACAAACCTCAACTAAGAAAAACTCCCCACCAGACTGGCCTGTGGGATATTTTGATTGATGATTGATATGGGAGGGCACATTCTGTCACTGGTGTGTTCCCCCTAGATGGGTGTCATCGGGGGTGTTAGAAAGCAGGCTAGCAAGCCAAGGAACACAAGCCAGTAAGCTGCCTCCTCAATGCTCTCTGCGTCAGCTCTTGCCTCCAGGCCCCCCGCCTTGAGTTCCTGCCCTGACTTCCCTGGATGATGGACTACACACTGTGAAATGAAATAAACCCTCTCCTCCCCAAGTTGCTTTTGGTCATGCTGTTTTTGTCATAGCCATAGAATTCCCAACAAAGACATAAGACACCATAAATTTAGGCGACAAATAAAATCAAGAGACATTCCAATAAAACAACCTTCAAAGTGTGGTCATGTTCTTCTCTGCCTCTCTGTCTCCCTCTGTCTCTCTGTCTCCGTCTCCCTCTGTCTCTGTCTCTCTGTCTGTCTGTCTGTCTCTCTCTCTCTCTCTCACTCTCTCTCTCGCCCTCGCTCTCGCTCTCGCTCTCGCTCTGTGTTTATGTATGTGTCTGTGTTGCACGCTCACACTTGCCCGCCCTCCTCCCCCCTTCCCTCCCTGGATCTAAAGATGTGAGGACGGCAGCATTCCCCACTAGAGCAAACCCACACTCCTTAGCTTTACCGCATACTGAAGGCACTACTTGTGCCTGCCACTCCCATTAAGCATCTGTATTTCAAAACAAAAACAAAAACAACACAAATAGTTACAAATCAGAGAAATCCCCAAGCCCTTAATTCCAACCACCGTTCCTACTATTTCTGTACCTAGGAAATATCCCTCTGGCTAGCCTCCATCCTCTACCACCAAAATCAACATGCCTGACTGCAAACTCATCCTTAACTATTCAAAGTCAACATGGCCACCTCTTTCAGGGAGTTTATACTCTGCCTTCTCCAGGAAGTGTCCTGGAAAATAGTGGTCCTGTTTTCCGGTCTGATTCATACTGCGGTGCTCCACTCTGATCATCTCTAAAGGCCAGCATTTACCACAGTACCTGATACTGCCAATACAAAAACATTTGCTAGAACATGGTAAGAAAACCCAGTGAAAGGCAAAAGGGTAGGCAGGAGAGGCCGACAAGGGTCAACCTAGAGCTGGTAAGGGGTGGCAGTGAAGTTGCAGCCTTGGCTGCTGTGTAACAAAGGGGGAAAGAGTCTTCTATTGATCTCCTGCTATATTTCAACAACTGCACATTATCCCATTTAGTCTCTATGACAACCATGCGAAAATGGCATTAGCCTCTCCATTTTACCCTGGAGGAAAATGAGACAACCTGCCCAAGATCACACAACTATTAAGACTATTAAGTGGCACTGGCTCCCTGAACACATACCACACTCCTCTCTTCAGAGGTGATTCATCTACTGCTTTTTGTTTCCCATTGGAAGGTTTGGGCTCCTTTCCTCAATGGTCCTATTTTTGAGACACAAAAACATTTCATGGCAACCAGCAACCCAGGTGATGATTCCGTCTCGGGGCCTTTGCTCCTGAGACTAGTTAACCTGGAAGGACATCAGAAAAGATGCTAAAGGTCTGAGTACCCGGGAGGTCTCTCACAGTTCAATGTCACCTGACTGGAAAGAATAGGACAGTTTTCAATCAAAACATAGTATGTCCTCAAAAAATTTCAGTTCAAAGTCCTATAAACCTTAATGAGCAATTAAACTGAGCGGTTTTTAAAAATCCATTTTTAAAAGTTTTTCTTTGTCATTTTTTACAAAAAGATATAGTTATTAAACAAAGGCTATGTCAGTAAAGATACCAAGTTTAATAGCACAGGAAAAAATAATTAGAGAAAGTAATTTATTATGTATATGCTTATCAGGCTTCATAAAAGCATTTTTAATTATATACTGTTTTTCTTTTTTTTATTAAAAAACTAATAAAGTATGCCAAAGGTCAAAGAATAATCATGGAAAGAAGACTTCTCATACTCTTATAATAATCATGCTAAAAAGTCTCCAAGATAGAATATTAAAGTAACATTTTCAGCAAAGTCTTTAAAAGATATCACAAATGCAGCTCAGGGCTTCAATCCTATGGGCTTTCCAGAAATGAACATGTTCCATAAAGCAAGCTGTACTTGGTATGTCCATGCTGTTCCATGTAATTACATGAAAGCTGCTGCTGCTGCTGCTGCTGCGCCAGCCTTGCTTAGCTGCCACGGATGGTACTGCCATCACAATGGCTTCAAGAGTTCGCACAGAGCCTAGCCAAGTTCCACAGGGAATATGCTGAGTGCTGGTGAGACCAGTCCACTAAAACAATGCTATTTTGTTAAATAATTTACTTAAAGCTAGACCTGGCTATGTATTTCTATACTCCCAATACTTGGGAGATTGAGGCAGAAGGACTGAGGCAGAGTTCAGGACCAGCTATACATAACAAATTTTGAGGCTAGCAAGGACTACATAGTAACCTATCTCGAAAAAAAAACAAAAAAAACAAAAAAAACAAACAAAAAGCAAACTGGTGTGAATCATCAGACAAGATTCAGCATCTATGACCTAGCTGATATGACAAAACAATGAAAATGTTTTAGGAGTTGCTGAAATCAAATTCTGCTTTACTATTTTTGATTTAAATCAAAATGATCCTGAACACAGTAATTGATTTCTGTATCATTCCTCTGGTCTATCCTGAAAAACAACAGCCTACAGCAATCAATATTTTATCTTATTTTTTAAAGTCATTACATAGCCATTATGTCAACAGCAAGACTAATTACATCTGATAAATTAAATGTACCTACTAAAAGAAAATGCTGAGCAAAACCAATCTGGAACAGTCCAGCATATAAGAGTTTTAGGTTCTTTCTTTCTTTCTTTCTTTCTTTCTCTCTTTCTTTCTTTCTTTCTTTTAATATTTTCAATGTTTTTTCTCAGTTCCTTTGTTTGTTTTGTTTTCTTTCCTTTTTTTAAACACATTTGTTTGTTTGTTTGTTTAATGCATATGAGTATGCTGTAGCTGACACTCCAGAAGAGGGCATCAGGTCTCATTACAGATGGTTATGAGCTACCATGTGGTTGCTGGAAATTGAACTCAGGAAGGACCTCTGGACCAGTGCTCCCAACCACTGAGTCATTTCTCTAGCGCTTGGGTTGGTTCTTTATTTAGAATTTAGATATTTACCTGTTGGAATACACAGGGAAGTCAGTCTCCCTAGCACCTACACACTGGTCTAAGCTGGCAAAAAGCAGTCGACCTTCCTTCCACCTATGTCAGGACACCAGAAGCCCAAGGCCTCAGAGAGCTAGCCTAGGAGTTTCGAGAGAGGGGGCAGATAATCTATCCTTCCAGGAAAAGAAGTATAAACTGAGGTAAAGCCCTACAAGAAGGTATGGTATAAGGAAACCTAATTTCTAAGGGTTCCAAAGCCCCAAGAAAACATGAGGACCTAGTCATGAGAAAAGAGCCAAGGCTACTGGCCTCTAGGCCCAGACACACTAAGCTAACTGTGGTGGTTTAAATAGTTATAGGCCCATAGACTCATGTAGTTGAATGCTTGTCACATAGGGAGTGGCAGTAGTCAGAGGTTCAGCCTTGTTGGAGGAAGTGTGTCACTATAGGGGCAGGCTTTGAGATCTCCTATCATCAAGCTGTATCTAGTATGGCTCTTGCAACCTTCAGATCAAGATGTAGAACTTTCAGCTCCTTCTCCAGCACCATGTCTGCCTGCACATCTCTACATTTTCCACCATCATAATAATAGACTGAACCTCTCAGACTGTAAGCCAGCCCCAATTAAATGTTTTCCTTTATAAGAGTTGCTGAGGCCATGGTCCTCTCTTCATAGCAATGGAAATCCTAACGGAGACACTAACCTAAACCAAAATCCCAGCAGCAAAGCAGCTATGAAGAAAAAAAAGTCGAGTACAGAAGGAGCTGGGAACACAATGACTCAAAACCCAACACCCTGCTCCAGCCCCTTTCATACTCTGGCAATCTGGGCTTATGACTATTTCCTTTCCAAGCCAAATCAATAACTAGGAGTGGGGAGCAGACTCCCCACAGCAGGCTCCACTCCTGCCACTGCCCCAAGCCACACTTTCTTAAGATGGTATTCTAAGCACCTCTTTCAACAGGGAGTCCTTGGATCTGCACAGCTGAGACCTGAAACTGAAGAATGTGGGTATCATCCCAAGCAGGGGCAAGATCCTCACATCCATTCCCACCAGACCCAATCCAAAGGAAAGGCCCCTCTCCTCCTTGGCTCTCACTAGCACATCTATGTACACATCAGGCTTCATTTTCTGGCTTGTTTCAGTCCATTCACTCTATAAACTGCTACTGAACAGCTGGCAGTGCAGTCCTGTAACTGCGAGAACAGAAGTTGAGCAGTGAACAGTCCCTGCTCTCAAAGGCTTTTAACGTTAACACAGTGGGTAAAAGAAACAAGCATGTGTATACCTGCATTACAATGAAGTATATCTGAAAGGATAAGTCAAATTTATGAACCAAAAGGAAATGTTTTTAAAATCATCAGTTTGGGCAGTCTAGTCTGAGAAGACAAGTCAGTGGCTTCTAAGGAACCATGCAGACCCTCAGAGACTTTCTTCTATGCCCGTTAGCCTAAGTGCAGGGTCAATAGGTCAGTGTTTACCGACAGCAAACAACAGTTCTGCAACTGCTACCCGGCTCAGGAAACAGACTGTCAACACTGAAGCCCAGAAGTAAGTGCCCTCAAGGAGGCCCTGAGAGAACAGAGGAGAAAACAATTCTTCTCTGAAAGAGACTAATCAAAGTACAATTAGGGAACTGCACATGCGATGCTACACCCGTGACAAGTACAACAGGGGCTGTGGGTCCACACAAGGTGGTTTCTGGCAAGGAATTGAAAACGGTATGTAGGAGTCCTCCGATAAACTTGGGTAAAAAGTAAAGTGGGGTGGGGTGCAGTGGGCTTCACAGTTGGGGACGTAGTGTGGAGACAGAACATAACAACACAGTCCATACCCTCAAAGGGACAAGTTCAGGGACACTCAGAGCTTCAATTCTGGCTACACGAAAAGAAGTTAGGCATGACAGAGGAGGGTCTGGGAGATGACAGAAAAAACTAACCGAGGCCACAGGGTGTTACAGGACCATGATGGTTGTAGCAGATTTAGACTTCCTCCTAAGAGGGAGGAGGAACCTCCCACATCTTCAACCAAAGAATGGCATTATTGGTTTCATCGAAATGAAAGATTTCTAGGACTATGGTGAGAACAGAGAGGGAAATGCAAGGCTGAAGGCAGGGATCACAAGCACAAGATGGTTTGAGCAAAGCAGGGGGAAATGACTGGCCAGACTAAAGCAGCGACACCATGATGGAAGAGAAAGCGTAGAACCTGACTTAGAAAGCAGACAACCTAGAAGAAAGCTATGGAGCTTCTAACCAACCTCAGAGGAGAAAGCCAGGTGTCCTCAAGATAGCAAGGACAGTGAAGTGGGCCTTGAGCAGGAGCAGTACTACTGCCGTGTGATAAAGCTGGCAAGTGCCACCACCACCCCGAGTGCAGTCTGGCTTCAAGAGGCCCTGTACTTCAGTACCATACACACACACACACACATACACACACACACACACACACACACACACACACAAAGATGCTCCTTCACCTTCCATCTTTACAGTAACCAAAGCGTTATCAATGTTACCGGCAACCAAGTAATTTCAGGCTCCAACCATTGGCTGCCAGCTAATTAGAGCACACAATCAACTATCCACTCACTCAAGGGAACCAGAAAATTGTCTCAAGTATGCTCCCAAGGCCTTGCAAGATCCTCCAGTACTGTGACAGCTGTCAACAAAGTGTGAGTAGCCCTAGGGATAGAACAGGTTTAAAAGAAAACTTATAAACAGTTATTGCTGCTCCCAAGTAGTAGGGACATGGCCTAATACAGAGCACTTCAGGGATAGCTGAACGGACAGATAGATAGGAAAGGAAACAGGAAGAAATAAGATGCTGTGTCAGACATCACCTTGTTTTTAAAATGTTTCTTAAAAGAAAAACATCATCAACAATAACCTATTATTTGGCTGACAGCTGGAAAGTGAATGGATTTATTTTGAATATTTCCACATACAATAGAAAAATGTACATTTGAAACTCCCTTGGACATTTATTCTAAGAGATCTGGGCCATCCCAATGATACCCTATAAAATCTGTCAAATTCCAAGAAATGCTGTAAGATTGTTAATTAGGCATTTATTTTACAACTGACATATAAAATTTGTCAGATAGCATTTCTATATATTGGTCTTTATTCTCCATACTCCAGAAGAATAGTTTATATAGACAATGTCTTGCATTTTATAGATCTCGACACAAAATTACAAATTCCTGCTTTACAGTTTTTGCCTCTATGATTTCCATGATTCACCCACAAACAGATCTGAGAAAACACAACCCATTCTTAAAATCACTGTAGACTTAGTATCCAAAATCTACTGTAACAAAAATAGGGTGTTCTCTTAAAATAGCTTCTTTTTCCTATAGTCCTTGAATGTGTAGAACCATGGCAAGTAGCTGACTGAACTCCAGATCACAGGAACTGTGGCTCCTGCCATTACTCCCGCTCAATCCTCACATCCAGGCACCCCATGCTGTTGCTACTTCTCAAGAAGCCACTGGTCCCCATGCCACCTACAGGCACTTATACACGGTAAATTACACAGAGGTGGTCTCTAGGTAGAGACCACTGAAAATTTACTAAGAAGCAGCAGAGCCAACAATTAATACACTAACAGGAAATCACCTGGCAGGGAACAACTGCAAAGTCTGACTCAGAAAGTACATTCCAGAAAGTACTAAGCTTTGCTCTGTAAGTCCCTTTCCTATGG
The DNA here is from genome assembly GCF_900095145.1 of Mus pahari. NCBI lineage: Eukaryota > Metazoa > Chordata > Mammalia > Rodentia > Muridae > Mus > Mus pahari. The sequence continues at coordinate 52,479,988 of NC_034591.1, forward strand.
CACTGTAGCTGTCCTGTGTGGGAACCCTCTTGCACTGTCTTCAGACTGTCCTGAATATATAAACATCCTAGCCAGGGATTGGCTTACATCTTGCTTGTATGTTCAGATTAACTGATTTTAAGCTTTTGCTGGTTTCTTAGAAGAAAATGCAAAGCCAAGAGTAATGAATCAGACAGCAGCAAGGCGCATGGGCCAGATGAGGAGATAAGGACTGAAGCAAGGATCACCACGACCCAGCCATCCAGCTTTATTATCAGGTCACCAGGTCCCAAGGCCCCAGGATTTACTATACTACATCTACAAAGGGCATAAAACAGACCCTTCCCCATGTGGTTTTCAACCCACCCTTTCCTTATCCTGCCAAGAATCCACTTGTCTCGGTTACTGTTCTACCGTTGGGAAGAAACACCACAACTGAGGCAACTTACCTAAGAAAGCATTTAAGTGGGGTTTGCTTACAGTTTCAGAGGGCTAGCACACAACCAAGGAGCACCGCAGCATGCATGCAAGCATGGAGCTGGAGCAGCAGCTGAGAGCTCACCATCTATCCACAAGTTGCAGGCAGTGAACGAGCGAGACTTGTCCGGGCTTGGTCTTTTGAAACCTCAATGCCCATCCCCAGCTACACACCTCCTCCTATAAAGCCACACCTCCAAATCTTTCTAAACTGTTCCACAACTAAGGACTAAGCATTCAAACACATGAGCCTATGGGGACCACTTTCATTCAAACCACTCCATCGTAAACTCATCTCACTTCACCTGCTCAAAACTCATCCGTTCAAACCTGTAGTGCCACACGGTTAGAGCCTCATGGCTTCACACAGCTGAGGGCATTTCTGTTCTTTTTCTTCTTCCTTACAGTGCCAAATAAAGACCAAAAAAAAAACCCTTTTTTTTTTTTCACTTAACAGGAAAATGATCTTATTTTACACAATGGTAGAATATACATATTCTTACCACCCTGATTTCTTTGTTAAATATAAAAATAACGATGAAAAGAATCACTTTAATTTTAACCATAAAAACCATTTAATAAATAAAAAAGCTTTATTATTAACATCTGGAAGTTCATGAAGAAGGAAGCAACTAATGAAATTTCCTAATCTTGAATCTTAAAATTAGATGGAACTCTTCAGTAGTTGCCAGGACCACAGAGGATAAAATGAAACCTCCTTAGCTTCTCCAACCCATACCTACTGGTTAGGCCCCAAGCCTCAAGAGAATTAATCTGCTCTATCACTGACTCTACAGGGGTGTCTGCCACGTTAAGAGCCCTCAGATCCCTTTTTCCTGGAGGTCTGCCTCAAGTCCACATGCCTTCATGGCAAGTCACACTTCTGCCCTGCTTCTTTCTTTCCTATATGCCTTCCAGCCTTCACCTTCCAGCCTTGGGTGCACACTCTCATTCATTTGCATCTTGTTTCCTTCCTCAGAAACCCTGCACAGCACCATGTTAACTATGATTTGACCAAATTGGTCTCTGAAGTCCAAGATCACTGCCATACCAACACCTGGTCACAGAAGGGACAAGTTGTGAGTTTTCTTCGTCACTCATTAAATACATACTGCCTACAGATCTTTTAGATGCAGGGTGTGCTCATTAGAGATTAGACTTAATGCTTTAGAACCTTTGGGCAAATTATCCATTACAGTAATGCAAAAACTACAGATTAGGATACTGGCATACACAAAGTTTCACACATGAATGACGGAGTCCTACGACACTGCACCTGCACTCAAATGTGAAAACTCCAGTCAAAGCGGTCAGCAGAACTGGATGACTTTGAATGTTCCCTACACTGTTGTGTCTAAAGGGGCCTTAAAGAGCTGTTTGAAATAACTAAAGGAGCCATACTCTGGGGGAAAAAATACATACAACATATAGATGACTCTGTTTCCCTAAATTGGATGCTTAGTTTGGGCTGTGCTATTTCCTGCTCAGACTGGCTTCCTGCAGTTTGTTAAGGCTGCCAAACATTTAGTGACCTCAGCAATACACTTAACACGAATTGGGAAATCTTCCTATTTTTCACAATGACAAGAAATTGACAGAGAAACTTGCACGGTGAAGATAACAGTAAGAATGAGCTCATTTGTCTTTTTCCTGGGTTTATCATTTTCATCAGGTTGCCAGTGACGTAGGAAACCAACAAACAGCTCCTAATACCATTTCCTGTCTGATTTTCTCATATTGATCTGGAAACAGTTTCTTAGGAGTGGATAGGATCAAACGTGAGAGATCTGACCTCACCACAAGCCAGCAAAACTAAAAGATCAAGATGAAGGGAAGAAAAGCCAAAATGAACAATGATTTTTAAAATCAAAAGATGCAAGATGTTACTAAAAAGGTAAGTAACTACACACAGTGGCACTGAGCTAAGAAAAGAATTAGCTGGTATAAAAGCAAGTCAACACAGTTGTGATTTGCAGGACAGAACTCCAGGCAGCAAGGACACAGTTAAGTCCTTTAGAGCACATTCATTTATTACAGTGGCGTTGCAATCTGCTGTGTGTCACACAGTATATTATTTTGCTCAAACAGCTTTACATGCAAATACTTATTGCAACGAGTCACTGATCTGGTTCAAGGTTTCTCCAAAAAAAGAGGAAAAAAAAAGAAAAGAAAGAAAGAAAGGAAAAAAGTTTCAGCCTTAAAAAAATTACTTTTGTAACGTATAAATTATAATCTCCAAATATATATATATATATATATATATATATATATATATATATACACACAAATATATTTACATTTACATATATGTGTATTTGACAAACCTTAGCTTTTATGCTCAGAAATACTACACCTCTCAGTCCATCAAATACACTGCCCTAGATTCACACATATGAATAGCCTAGAGCTAGTATGAAAAAATCCTGGGAGAAAGAAAGCATTTTAATAAATATTAAAAATTCAGGTCACATTTAATATATAATTTACTTGACACTGAAAAATGTAGAAAAAGCTAGTGATATTTTCATCAATATACTTTTGTAGACTTGAAAAATTATTTCCAAACACATCTGAATTATGAATTGTAAGAACTCTGTTACTGAGTGCTGACTAAAACCCCAATGAGAGAAACTTAGAAGAAAACATAAACTATGAGTCCAGAACTTTTATCAACATAATGACTGTTTGTTAATTTACACAATCGCAGTCCAGTTGTTTTCTTGACCTAAAGGCAAGATCACTTAGAAATACTACGGCAATGTTTGCTCTCCTCTTGGCTTAGGTTATGGTGAGGAAAACCACACCATACCCGTTCTAGATCTTTTTTCCTATCATGCTACCAGATAAGTGATCCAGCTGCTCCACGCATGAGGGGCCAACAGCTCCAGACTGTTGAAGATACTACACCTCCATGGAATGTTCTTTGAGTTTCTATCATTGATAGTCCTAGGTTGAGTAGAAGGGATAGAGAGTCACAAGCCGCCAACATATAGAACCATCAGACCACAGCCTCATTCACGTCATTACAGCACTTGATGAAACTCGAAATGCCTAGAAATGGTGAGTCCCAGGCTCAGACCACACAGCAGCTTCCTGCAGGCCAGAAGCTGCCGATGAATATACCTGAGAAACACATTTCCATTATATTTCCTTTTCATCAGTTTTTATGTAATTTTTAATGGTCAAAGGTAACTAGTGGCTACTCTTTAGTGCAAACAAGTCTAGTCTGATCACAAGGTAGTACTTTAATGACCTCAATACCCAGGATGGTCACAGCTGAGCATGAGCCACACAGTCCACTGTCATGTCAAACCTGGAATGGGAACAGATTCCTCAAGAAAGCCAAGCTTATCATACCATCCATGCCCGGCTCTTGGGTCAGAGATGCCATGCATACTCACAGAAGTCAGCAGGCCAACCTTAACTGTCTCAGTGTGTCAGTATAAGAAACCAACCCAGAGGCAAAATGGCTCAGCAGGTAAAGGCACTTGCCCTGCGAGCCTGACAACCTGAGTTCAATCATCAGAATCACAGAATCAAGTAAAGGAGGTAGGAAAGAATCAATCCCCTGCTATCCTCTGACCTTCACACTGACACACAGTGCACACACACAGTGCACACACACACACACACACACACACACTCTCTCTCTCTCTCTCTCTCTCTCTCACACACNCACACACACACACACTCTCTCTCTCTCTCTCTCTCTCTCTCACACACACACACACACACACACACACACCAATTAATTAATTTCTTTTTTTTTCTTTTAAACCAATTGCAAAAGGAAAACATTTTCTCTCCTTCAGCTCATTAAAGAATGAGACTCAGTACAGGAGCTTGAAGAAGCACTCAGAAACAGAAGGTTCTCTCCTGAGCCCAGCAGAACATCTAAGGCAGCTCCTGCCTTCCTCCAAGTTTCACTCACATCTCTTCTACAAAAGAAGCAGGAGGTCGTGCAAACTCATAAAATAGAATGGTGCACTCTGGAGTCACATGGGTGAGCTCGACTCTCAGCTCTGCTGCTCAGCGGCTGTGTGACTGTGGGCCAAATAACTGACCACACTGTGCCTTGGCTTCCTTCTGCATAAGGTATATTATGCATAAAGTATAAAGCTCCTTTCTTGGAGGCTTTTAGGAATAAGATCCGGTAAGAGATAAAGGACTTAGCACCACTCTTAAATATCATTTCTTACTTGTCACTTCATCAGTGTTTGCCTGAAGAAAGCAGAACCAATCCAATTTTAAAACAAGTTCCAAATTCAGAAATATGTGTAAATCAAAATTTACTCCTAAATCAAAATATTTAACATTAATTTCAACATCTTCTAGGGTTTGTTGTTTCTTTGAGGTCTAGTTCTTTCTCACAGTCTTATTAGGCATTTAGTTATACATGCACGAAATCTAAGCTCTTTGAAACAACTCAAAAAGCTTCATTATTTGTAATGCAGGCATTTGGTAACTGTTGCCTGGATTTATAAAATTAGATCCTAAAATAATCAAAAGTGGTTACTTTCAAAATATGTAATAGACTTTTTCCTAATTGAATTCAACAGTTGATACTCAGCATGCACTGAGAAGCAGGCATTACCCTAGGAGCTGGGAACTTCCCTGTGAACAGATAAGGACAGAGGCTATGAGTTTCCAGCGTGAGTAAGCAGAGCAGGCGGGTGAGAGGAAAGTGAGGACACAATTCTGAAAGAAAGGCAGAAGTCGGTCACAGTGCATTTCAGGTCATAGCACATCACACCCCACAGAGATGCACCTGAGTCATGGCGTGAGCTGATTCCCATTTCTCATGAAACCATGAAAGCAGCTATGTGAACAGCACGGCATGGGCTATGTGCAGAGATCGTAAAAGATGACAGTTATCTGGACCGAAGCAGTAGAGATGGGCCAGAAAGGATGTGTTCGAATGCATTTTAGACATTGCTGACAAGATCGGATATTGGCTGAATGTAAAGAGTAAGGAAAAAAGAAAAAGAAAAATGCAGCTCCATTTAGGGGGCTACCTGCTCTTTCCTGAAAAAGATGGAGCAAAACAGCAGGTCTGTAGAAGAATAAATGGGCTTATGGCTATGTGCTTAAGTTGGATATGTGCTTGCCTTTCATCTTGGTAATTAACCATGAAGATGGTTCAGCACTCCTACTAAGCTGATGTTACTGATTATGCTCGGTATTAGAAGCTCAAATTATGTTGCCAACTCAATGGTCAGTTTGAGACTCACAACTGCCCTCCCCGCACGTGGCATGTGCACAACAGCTCATCTTTCTCACTTTTATAACCTGCAGCCAAATGAGCACCTCCAAGAATTCTTCATCCAAAAGTAATCACTCCCACATTGTTCTTGTCATTTCACAATCAGCAGCATGGCCAGTCATTACTCAGGCAGTATCAGGAGCAGTGAGAAAACACTAGGGATGTAGCCCAGCAAACAGGAGCTGGGTCTGTGTAGAGATGAGAAGAAAGGGAAGCGCTGGACACAGTCAGGTGCCTGTAAATACTTATTGGATGAGCACACAGGTTAGGAGCTGGATGAGAAAAACAAAAGTTCACAAGTTTGAAAGCAGAACTAAGCATTTTAAAAGAAACCCTAATAATGATTTTTAACACTCACCCTAAAAGCTGAACATCTAAGTACCAAAAGGCAAAGAAGAGCAGTGCTTGACTTCCTGAGTCAACTTCCCTACTTAGGTTTTGTTAATGAAAACCCCTAAAATAAGAATGCCGCCATACCTGAAGCACCATAAACGCTGGAGTATCGCTGAGACTTAGAGCCAGATGGAGAGGACTCCTTCATCCGGTCGATCACATTTTCTGAAAGCTGAAAAGGGGACATGAGAATGGAAGTGATGAGACAGAGACAAGACCATGCACTGCATCCAAGCAATCCCCATCTGCACCATTCTGCAGAGTGAATGGCCTGCTCAACTAGACCCACACAAGCAAAAACAGTCACGATTCCAGGCCACGCCCACAGCACTATTCCTTCATTTAATACTACACTGTACTACTAAGTGCTTATTGCAAATGTTTCTTGATTTCTGCTGTGCACTAAATTACTATCTCAGAGAAAAATCAAGCACCAGAACTCCTTCAGTATTCATTCAGTAAATATTTAGTAAATACATATGTATGTATGTATATATGTATGTATGTATGTATGTGTTAACAGACCTCAGCTTGCTCCTCCCTTCTCTCTCTCTCTCCCCCTCCCTCCTTCCCTCCCTTCCTCCCTCTCTTTCTCTCTGTGTCACCTCCTCTATTTCCTCCTTTGCTTCCTCCCTCCCTCCCTCCCTCCTGTTCAAGTGTTCAAGGCTAAGAATGCACAATTGCTTTCAATAGTTTTTATTAGGCACTAACTCTGCGCCAAAAATAGACTAGACTTGGAGAATTTAAAACCATCAAGCTGCTAAGAGAGAATAAAGAGCCAAGTCATTTAAGTATGCCATGAAGAGTACTGCCAGCCTGTAATGGAAGTTTGGAGACACAAAAAGGGTGGGGCAGCCAGCCAGCCTGAGGTAGAGACGCAAAGAAGAGTCTCAGGAAAAGAAAGCAATGGGACAAAAAATTGCATTAGGTATAGAAATGGGGTTACCAACACTAGATGGCCAAGTAGAGAATCAAGTATTCAGCTGGCAACAGGCCAGAGGCTCTGGGGAAAACTATAGCCTGCAGATTTGAGTCACAGGTCCATGGTCACTACTCATTATCCTTTTGTATTTTCATGATAGTTTTTACCAATGTCTAACACTACTGTGTTCCTTTCCCACTACAGAAAAAGATGACAAAAGAGCAAAGGTTTTGATGTCCTATCACTATATCACCTGATTCAATACGTATGGAAATACAGTGATTAGGCAACGAATAACCACTATACATGAATCAATGAATGAGTGAGTAAGTGAGTGAGTGAGTGCGAGCGTGCGTGCATGCATGAGTGAGTGATCAAGCAAAATATAGAAAAAGGTGGATATTTTCTATCTTAAAACTCTTAGGAAATGAAGTTTGAGCTTAGTACAAACTAAGTTTCAGGGGCACTGAGGATTGTCAGCAGGGTAATAACATAATCAGATTTACATTTCAGAGATCACTCTGGCTACAGTGTAGACAACAGATTGAAGCAGAGTAAGAACAGAAGAAGGACCCCTGAAGGAGACTAAAGGACCAATTAAGAAGCTATTAAGCATATGTCCACACAAAGCCTTGCACAAAATGTGCATACAGGCATTACTCACAATAGCAGAAATGAAAACAAACAAATGGCTATTTACTGGTGGATGGATAAACAAAGCATTATGTATTCACAGAATAGAATACATTTCAGTAATAAAGAGGAATGACGTTCCAGTAAGAACTACAATATGATATGTATGAACCCAAAAAAAACATAAAACTAACACCAAAGACTACATATTACAAAACTACTTCCTTTTGAGAAAAGTGTCTCACTATGTAGCCCAGGTTAGCCTCAAGCCTCCTGCTGGGATTACAGAAATAGGTTACCACATTTAGCTATGTTTAGTCTATTTACATGAAACCCCAGAAAAGGCAATTCTATAAATAAAATATCAGTGAACAAAGCTACCTAGGGCAGATGTGAGGATAAACTGAAAAGAACTGAAGATCTTACTCAGCTTAGGAAACGATCCTTAGAAGGGTACAACATAATATAGTGCTTATTCTAAGAACTACTGAACAGTCTACTTCCCAGATGTGTAAATTATTCTACAATCAAGTTGTTGGGAGGGGTATTATTTTGGTAATACAATAGGTAACACATTCAAGGATACTTAGGGCCTTGCATGGTAGCACATGCCTGAAATCCAGCACTATAAAGGCAGGTAACGGAGGAACAAGAGTTCAAGGCCAGTCTGGACTGTATAGAAAGACTTGTCTTCCCCCTCCCCCCAAAAAAATAGACGTCTACAAGGTATTTAGGATGCAAAACTGCAAACATGGGCTTCGTGCTTATTACATACATCTCCATCCTAGTGCTTCATTCACCCAATCCTCAGCAAGCCTGTGTAGTAAATATTTACATTATCTCTAATATGTGAGAAAAAAGTACTGCCAGACAAATACCAGGCCTCAGATGACACAGTCTCACAGCAGTGAAGCTGTTCCAACTCAGCAAGTGCAAGTTTCAAGGTCAATATCAGATATCCCTCTTCAACATCACACTCAACATCTGATAAGACAAGGAAGCAAACGTAGGCACTGAGGACCTGGGACTTTGGGGTCAAGTAACAGAGTAATGCTCCAGCATACTGAGGTTCTTCTAACCTCCACTTCCTCGGCTGCCACTCTCTGGCCTTTACTTTCAATATAACTACATAAGCACTCTGTTAAACGGCACTAGTGGTAATCCTTTACACTTGTATTTATAAAAACAAATATATATTTGCAAAGCACCTCATCTATATGGCTTCCCTGTCACATTTAACCCCACCCCATCATTACTGCCCTCTTCCGGAATCCAGTACCTTTCTGACCGCTCACTGCACACATTTCAGAGGACTCTAGCAAGTCCTATTTCTCCTCCCCTCCTCTCAGGGCTTCCTCTGCCTCTGCTGCCCGACCTTGGGGCTTCAGGACTCCGACTCAGTCCTTTGCCCTTACTCTCTTATCATCCATGTACTCATGGTATTCCTAGCAAATGACTTTGGATTTAAACATCCAAAAGCAATCACTCACCAAATTAACTCTGCATTTCATTTCCTGCCTCAGTTTCCCTAGTGCAGGATAACAGAAATTTGCTACCACATCCCACCAAGCCCTTAACTGTTGTGGATAAATTCATGAATTCTAAAGCCCAGTATCCTGAAAGCCAGGAAGAAACATGTTTAACTACTCACTAGACAGCTACTCTGGGGCAGACAGAAACTCCTCATACCCAGTGTGTATGAAACAGAACTTGTGCTTGTCACACTGTCTTCCTCCGCTTTCCTTTTTCCTACCTAATGCCACAGTTTCCATCTGGGACTCCAAATCAGAAAGGGCCTGCCTTTAACACTTCTTATTCTCTTAGCCACGACTTCCTCCCTCATCTCACGTCTCATTTGCTAATTCCCCAAGCTTAACTTCCAGTTTCTCCCTTTACACGTCACACGCACAGGTAGCTATATTGTTATTTCTGCTGCTGTTGCCTTCCCTCCAGATCCCTTATGATGGGGTTTCAAGACCTGGTTTGATCATCCAAAAACAATCACTCACCAAATTAATTCTTCATTCCATCCAACCATGTTTGCCTAGCAGAACTATGGTTCCTTGTCCCCACTACACCTATTACAAATACTCCACTAATAGAGTATCCCCTGCCCTGTCTACCTATCATGACCCTGAGCTCCTGTAAATCACTGAGTCATGCATTCAACAAGTATTCCAAATACCAAGTACTAACTCAAGCCTCCAGGGACATTTGTGCGAGCTGTCTATACCTTAACAGGTACTTCTGTCTCAGGGCCCAAATTACAGTAGAAGTGAGATACGGGAGGATGGCGCTCAAGAACTGTGCTCCCTGGAGAAAAAGCCCATCTCCTCTCTCAGACCACCAGTCAAATGAGAAAAGGGAATACCAACCGGCTTCATCTCCTGAAACCAGAGCCAGCTATATTTTTTCTTGTTGTTTTATTTTGTTTTGTGATTCTAGGGGTTGAACCATGAGCCTCCAAGCCTACCTCAGAGCATATCCCCAGCAGCCCCAGCTACATATGCATATGTACATATAAATAAACACACACACATATATATATATGTATATATATGGGGAAGGGGTTGGGTTTTTGTTATTGTTTTGCTTGCCTACTTTGCTTGTCTTGTTATCTTTCGTTTTTGAGTGTCTAAAGCAGTGCAGGTTAGCCTCAGCTCACTATGTAGCTGAGAATGACCCTAACTCCTGACCCTCCTGCCTTCACTTCCCATGTGCTGGGAAGAGAAGCATGTGTCCCAAGTATGGCTTCATGTCTTCTGACCGCAGCTGCTAGATATACTTTTGAATTCATCTACAAAGCTGAAAAAAGCTTTGTTAACATTGACTCCAATCCTCCCCACTCCCAGGTGACTCTAAGTAACACCCAGTCACAGGTATATGAAGCCCAGCACTGGCTGCCCAACCTCTAGTCACAGCCCTGGAAGCATCATTACCCATCAGTGTCCCTATATACACTAAGAGCACACCGTTCCCTCTCATGAGAGGAAATGGGTCTTCATTTCTGAAGCTAAGGGCTATATGATATGATCACATTAAGCGATACAAAATACATTTAATTCATATGTAACATATATTTCATAACAACATATTAATGTTACAATATATTCTACATAACTCTGTACTGTTGGGACCAGAGCTCAATAGTAGAACACTTGCCTAGCAGACATAAGGCCCTGGGTTTGACCCTCACCAACTAAAAAATGGTAATATTACATATTACCATTACCATAAGCCATCATATAAAGTTCATCAGTTTATATAGTTTACATGCAGTAACTTTTACATTTTAATTTACATTTCTAAATTTCAACCCAAAATCAAAGAATTGCAAAATTAAGATTACACATACCTATAACTGGTCAGCAACATAAGCCAAAACTCAAGTGTTAGCTATAAACACTGATCTGTGTATTTAATTACACCATCTACTTTCCCTTCAAAATGTATACTGACTTTTTTTTTTTTTTGGTTTTTGGTTTTTAGAGACAAGGTTTCTCTGTATAGCCCTGGCTGGCCTCAAACTCAGAAATCCGCCTGCCTCTGCCTCCCAAGTGCTGGGATTAAAGGCGTGCGCCACCACTGCCTGGCGTACTATTTTATATATTCATATATTTTAATATAAAATATACTATTTTATACAGCAACTACAAAAAGTTCTTTCGATCCCTAAAGCAGCCTCAAAGCATTGCCCTTCAAACAGAAACAGCTGGCTCAGTTAAGAGGACAGCCACCTCACTTCCCCTGTCTGGGAGGTCAAAGTTTTGGCCACTGTGGTATATGAGGACTATAGAATACCAAAAACTACCTGGCAGTTACTCATAGAGCTGCAGCCACAGACTTGTTTCTTCTAGTTCACTCTTATTACCTGGGCCTAAACTTACCATGCAACTCCTTCTCCACATGGGGCTGAGGATGATGTCTGAAGCTCTTATCAGCATCTGTTTAGGTCCTAGTAGGTGTATGTAAGACAGTGGTTCTCAACCTTCCTAATACTGCTACCCCTTAATACAGTTCTTCATGTTGTGGTGACCCCCGACCATAAAATTACTTTTGTAGCTACTTCATAATTTTAACTTTGATATTATTATGAATCATGATGTAAATGTCTACTTAGATGACTATTATGAAAGGGTCATTCAACCCGTGGGTTGAGAGCCACTAGTGTAAGATATTGGGTTTTCTTTCCCTATGATTTTCGGGACAGAGAAGTAGAATATGACTTCCAACCCAGCAGCATTTGTTACCTTCTTGTTGGGTTTGTGGTTTCTCTGATGCCTCCATATTTGTTCCTTAATGCTGTCCTAACACCAGCCACACATTTCTCAGAGTAGGTTATGGTCACATATAGTCAAGCACATATATGTACTACATGTCATCCAAAGAATCCATGATAAGCATAGTACAGAGCTGATAGATAACCCTGCATGTTGCTGGGTTGGCTGATTCAGGGTTAGCCTTCGCTTCTTCTTCTACAGCTGAATTCTCGGGCCTGGGCCTTGAAGGCACATTGTTAGCCTGAGGCTGCAATCCTCCTGAACTCGAGCACTATCAGCTGTCCCAGGTGATGCAATCACAGCAGCCATGCTCTGCAGTCTCACCTGCAAACTCAGGTCTCACCTAATCTCCTGAGAAGAGGCACTCACTTGTGAAAGATGCTGACCACCGTGTTACCTACAGCCTGTAGCAGTAAGAGCGCAGCTCTTCTCTGTGATGGAAACCAACCCAAAGTTGGATAGAGGTAGGAACATAAGCTTCAATAAGAGCTGGACAAGGAGTCTCAATAAGAGGAAACACTCTAGGAAACACATTTGTCCTAAAAAAAGGGGGGGGGGCTCTGCCATTAGAAAGGCCTTTTCCCATCTGATATACTTACCTTCCAGGTGCCTCTGCAGTCTCTATCCAGACAATACTAAATGGGAAGTAACACCCCTCTACACATTTACTGATGCCACAAGCTATACCCAGAGGCCTCTAAACTCTGGAGTCCATGGATTAATTCGATGTACACAAAACTGTGTGTTCGCTGTATTGTTGAAGGCAGAGTCCATACCTTATAATATTCACAGTGGCCTATGTATCTAAAGAACCACAATTACAATAAGAGGTGATCAGACAAGCAGGCCTTTTGACAGAATTAGCTAGTTCTGTCTACCTACCCTACTCAAAGACAGGCAGAGCTTGGCCACTGGTTGACTCACATGGCCTCCAAAGAGCATTAAATGTATCAGCTAATAAACCCACTTAACTCTTCCCACCCACTATGCTTGGTCTTATCCAAAATGTACACAAACATACCACCCACTGATCCAGAACTCAGCATTTTTTCAGATACAGGAGGCTGAGTAAGAGGAACAAAGATAAAGTCTTCTGCCCTATGAGAGGAAAGCTCAAGTGATCTTTGACGTGGGAAATGTGGGAGTCACATGACCCAGATCAGTTTACAACTTCAGCCCCTAACAGTTTTTTAGATGTCTTTAGATGTTTCTTATCAAATTGATTTAAAGAATACCGATGCAATTTTCTCTCTTGATTTTCCCTCCACAAAGGAACAGGTCATTTTCTGTGAGCACTAGTTCCCTGCTACCTTTTGAAGGTATGACTCTCATAAACAAGAGATGAAATGGGATGGCAGGGAAAACACACAGACTCATTTCTGTCAAACATCTCCTTTTCAGTTCCCATGTAGCTTGCTACTGTGTTCTGAATCCTAGAAAGCTTAAGATGGCCCAAGACATTCACAGACCCTACAGTTTTAAGGGACCAATTCTCTATCAGCTAACTAAATCACTCAGTCCCTATGACTAATCAAATAAATGCATAACCCTCACTAACATTGAAGAACCCTCTACAGCATCCCACATTAAGAAATCTCTTCAATTAGGGGCTCTCAACTACCAACATCTGCCAAAGCACATGGTGTGTTTCACGGAGGTGTGCGTGGTGCTCTGAGTGGCTCCCGTGAATGTCAGCTTGCAGCTCCAAGGCCAGCTGCAGAGATTCGTTATGCCAGAAACAGTGATAAGTATAACTTTGAAAATGATACTCATTGAAGTTGACATTTGCTCTGAAAGAGTTCACTCACAGCTCTGATGTTTTAGATAAAGTTATGAAAGGCTGGGTTCTGAGCACACTTTCTAAGCAGGCACAGCAGGTGGACACAAAAATCCTATTAAGCACATGTAATGTGAGGCAATAAAAGTATGTGTTTTTCTATCACTAGAAAATTTATTTGAGACTTAGAGAGAGTGCAAGGCAAGAGGGCAATCCTTCATTCAGTCCATATGAGTAATTCCATATGCAAAATTGAAATCTGGTGTAAGAATACAGGCTATTTTACAGAGGGCAAAAAAGTACTAGCAACAGCTCAAAATAAGGGAAAAGAGTATATATAATACCATTAAAAAGTAGTGCCTGCCAACAAGAAGAAACCTGAAACTTGACACTGTTTCAAGATGTAGGTCCTTTAAGTACAAGCCACAAGTACCTCAGCAAGAAAAATATGGATATTCATGATCTATCAATAAACTCAGCCTACTTAGTGAGTTTTCTGTTGCTCACTAAATGCTATTCATTCTTATTAGGATAACTGAAGATAAAATTGCTATCCTCATAATGAAACAGAACACAAACTGGTTTCCCAGCAGTGAGTACTGAATTACCGGTATACTCTTAATTTCCTCAAGTGATGACCCTAAACATTATAAAATTGATCAAAATTGGAAAACGCTTCTTCAGCCAAGTTTCATTAAGCCATAAAATCCAAACCTGAAGTTTGGGCCGCACCTGTCCATGTTTTAGCAACTGCCTAAAGACAAAGCCTTGCTTTCAAGCTAAGAATACTGCTGTCCTGCCTAAAAGGAAAGCCAAGAAAAGCACCAAGGGCAGCTACAAGAAGTTTACAAGGCTCAGACAGGGAATGGATGATTTCAGTACTCAGTCTACCCTGTAAGGGTCTCTCACTGGGGCATAACATGTTCTTCTCTTTAGTTATTTTGGGTTTAAGCTTTAGCAGACTATGTACACACACACATACACATTAATATGCAATTACAGTGAAACTCCAGAGAGGGAAATGCAATCAAAGATAAGTTGTCCATGCCATAAGCTATATTAAATCCTACAAAGATCTGAACCCAGGTTTGTTTGATTCTAATGCTCTTCCAAAGAACTTTGTAATTTTAAATGTGAAAGGAACCCTATCATAATGATGACTGCTTATTTATAAATCTACAAAGCAGCTTGGAAATATACAGATCAATGTACAGTGCATGTCTAGCATATGTGAGGGCCTAAGTTCACTTCCCAGCACCTCAAATAATAATTAATAATAATAATGATAATCAACAGGTGTTTTACATACCTTATCCTCTTATCCTAACCAAAGAAAGTGATAACATTTCACTTTAGGAATAAGGATGTGTCATCAGAGAAGTGACTTGTCAGAGTCACAGGCTAATTAAAAATGTCAGCTTAATTCCAATTTGACTTTCTCCTTTCCATGACCTCAAGGAACCCAAAATGGCTCCAAGTCCTCCCAATTCAACAACATACCAGTTTTAAGAAAAGCTGCAAAAAGCTATATTTTGTTCTTAAAATAAAATAAAATAAAAAAAAAAACAAAAAAAAACCTGACAATGTCAAGAAGCCCATGCAATTTCT
This sequence comes from Mus pahari, assembly GCF_900095145.1. Taxonomy (NCBI): domain Eukaryota; kingdom Metazoa; phylum Chordata; class Mammalia; order Rodentia; family Muridae; genus Mus; species Mus pahari. The sequence goes on from NC_034591.1 coordinate 52,495,320, forward strand.
GAGCTAGAAAACAATAGAGATCTGAGAGATGTGCTCAGCTCTACCAGTCTGGAGAACAAGAAAACTGAAGGAGAAAACGCTCAAGGAGATTACAGGCAGTCCTTGAAAGGACCAGAAGCAAAGGAGGGAGAACCTTGCCGAGGGGATCTGAAGAAGAGCTGCATACCAATCAAAATAAGCCTGCCTGTGCCTGGACTGTAACAGCAGAAATAAAATGGATCTGAAAAGGGAAACTTATGTCTAGTTGTATGGCTGAAGGACATAGTTTGTTTTTTTTTGTTTTGTTTTGTTTTGTTTTTAAGTTTACAAAAGTTCTTTAAAACACTCTCACCACTTGAATGGAATACATATCCCTATTGCCCTGCCTATCACTCTACCCTATCTGATATTGTATCAAAGTCTCTAGGCTGCGCCCAAACTCTTTCAGTTTGTGTCATTGGCCATAATGAAACATGAGGAAATGGACTTAAAGCATTTTTCTAAACAAAGTTTTCTCATCTGAAATTTACTTTCCTTGGTTTTTTTCTTTAAGTTTTCACTCTCTAGTGTGGAACATTCAAAGACTTTTATCGACTTTCTTTTCCTTTTTTTTTTTTTTTTTTCCTCCACCTCTGTATAAAATTCAAGTTTGCAGTAATTCTTATCTTACTACAAAAAGTACCAACTAAACCACAACAGGCAAAGGGTTCTATCACTAGCAGCGTGAGAATTGCTGGTCACAGAGCCAAAAACTCAGTTCAACAGTCTGGGGTTTCTAATCAATAAAACTTTAATAAGTTCTTTTCAAAGTAACAAATTTCAAAGGAAAAAGTTTTCAAGCAGTTGAAATGTTTTTAAAGTTTTATTTCTTTGTAACTCTTACATAGTTAATTAAGAGTAGTTGTGTAAACGCAATAAACATATGAATATGAACTATGAAAAATATGAAGTACTCTAAAAGCTTCTGAAGTCATAGTGCTTTATTTACCAGGTACGAGTAAGTGTACTTCCCAAACCATGAAGCTCCAAAGCCGGGTCAAAGGAGAATATTAAAGTTGTTAGTGTGTATACTAACACCCTAGAGGAAATTCAAGTTTCCAGTTCATGTATCAAGTACATGCAGAGGGCATCTACTAAGTCTCTATAACGAATCCCTTAGAACTTGCCTTAGTTCTACAACCTTGAAGGACTGCAAACCAACCTCCGCCCCTAGCAGGCTGGCAGTTGTAGGCCTGTATAGTAACTGGGTCAGGTTCAAAGCATGGGCCAACAAACCACAGGGGAGGTGCCTGAGAAAACGACATTATCGGGTGGAAGGGAAAGAGCCAGAAGCCAGAAATTAGCAACAGGGTCGGGAATGACTTGAATGGCGATACCAGAAGAGGGGCATGGAATAACAGAGGCAAAAAAGAGTAATCCTTAAAACATCATTTGACTCTGAGAGAGAAATGTGGGTGGAAAAGAAGGGCTGGGGTCCTGTACAGGAGGCACACAGACCGATATACAGTGAAGCAAGAGTTTTAATAAAGTCCTGCAACTAGTGAGCAAGGACGACTGTGGTGACCCGGCACAGTGAGTGCATGGCTCCTGGCACACAACCAAGAACTTTCTCTGAATGGAGGTTCCGAGACTTGAAACTACGAGCTTCTTCCCAGAGACCCAGACTTCTAGCGGGACAGCAGGGCGGGCCGAGAGCGGAGAAAGCAGGTCCAGCGGTCCCAGGCACATCTCGGCGTTGGGATCCGAGGTCAAAGGCTGCCCTCCGCCCGCCCACGGCACTCACCCGGATGCCCTTCACCACCGTGATGTTCTCGTTCTCGTCCGCCTCGAAGGTGACCCGGCGGGTGCTAGCGGTCCCGCCCATGGCTCCTGCTTCTGTCCCCGCAGAGTCTGGAGTGTGGACCTATGAGCACGTCAGGACCCACGCGCACACTTGCGCGTGAAAGCCCTGGACGCTTCTCTTGCGGGGCAGGAGCAAGGCCACGACCCCAAGAAAGCAAGGAGAAGGCGCCGGTCCCAAAAGCCCGCCTCCTCCGGTCACGTGCCAGAAATAGGCCGCTTCGGGTTAGCCCAAGAAGCAAGCTGCCCGCCTCTTATCGGAAGGTGCACTAGGATTGGCTGGACCGGACCCGGATGCTATGGCAACAGGTGGTGTTTAACAGGGCTTCCGGAGCCTCTGAGAATAATGGGAATTGTAGTCTCGATCTGGCGCGATAGGTGCTGTGACAGGTCTCACTCCCTATGCTGTAAAGTGAGCCGAGCATTCTGGGAGTTGTAGTCTTGACGGCCCTGAAGGCCTCCTACTGGTCTACTTTCAAGGAAGTTTGTTCACCCAACCAGCTTGTTTTGCAGTTGACTCTAGAATTTTAGGTCAGTTAAGTAAATACAGGCTCTCAAAGCTAGATATGGAAGATGCACTCCCCTAAACAAGCAAATTTTATATTCCAGTTCACAAACCTCTAACAACTAAACTTAACATTTTGCCATTTAGTCTTTTATAGGGACTGAGACGACATTTGCCTATGTTCCTATCTTATGACTTAGGTATTTGTCAGTCTGTGTGAAATGCAACTTTTAATGTAGGGCTTTCAAATATACGTGCGAAATACATGGGAAAAAATTATTTACACAAAGATACAGACAGAACACTGCTTCTCACATTTGTGTCTCCTATTCACTTACATAAGTTAGATCACGGGATAATTAGACAAAGGAAAATGATCGATTCATGGAGGAATTATAGCAGCGTTAGACAAAGTCGAGATGATCTGTTTTGGAAAGTTTCTAGCTTGGTACTTTACCTCCAAGAAGTCTAAAAATGTTTATATATTCATATATATATATATATATATATATACATACATACACACACACACACACACACATACATACATACATACATACATAGTTTCAGTTTTGTTATTTGCTTGGCTTTGTTTTTTGTTTTTGTTTTGCTTTTTTCTTGGTTTATTTGCTGTCAAACACTTGCTAAAAGTACAGTGTGATCTTAGATTTACAGAGCCAGAGAAATACTCTTTCGTTTAGAAATTAGATGAATGGGTCTACAGATGTAGCTCAGTTGTCTGTGCAATGCCCCAGGCCTGAGCTATGTGAGGGAGGAGAAAAAACAAGAGGGAAGAAGGAGAGTGAGGGAGGGGAGGGGACAGAACTAGCTGAACAAAAATAGCTTTTTTCAATTCACCCTTTTCAACATTAGAAGACAGAGAACACAGCATACCATGGCATCCTCCTAGGCCAAAGGGATCCACATGGTTGAAGAAATAGTTTTGAGCTTCAGTTATTTGTCAGCATGTCAGCATGTAGCACAAGACACTATGTCTCTCCCACTGCTATATATCCCAGTATATAGTAGCAGTGTCCCTTCATCTCATTGTGTCTTTCTTTTCACAGGATATTCTCCTGCCTGTTCCTGTCTGTGTCCTCACATTACATCGCAGTTGAGCTTGCTTCTGTCAAGAACCCAGATACACAGGGATTGCCATTCCTTACATTGTGTCCTCCCATCCCCAAACACAACCACTTCACTTCCTACCCCAGATACGGCGTGTATTGGAGGGTGCTACATAGAGCAGTTGCTCAGTCTATACTTAACAAAAATCGAGGCTTGCATACTGAGAGTGGAGAGATACAAGTAACAATTGTTAACGGAGAGTGGGGAGATACAAGTAACACTTGTTAAGGAGGATGAAAGCCAAGCCTGAGAAGGCAATGGATACCTTCCATTAGAGCACAAAAAGCATCCAGGTGCTCTCCTCAGCAAAGGTTCCAGAATACTTCTGAACCCCTAGTGTGTTTCAAGCAACACTAAATAGATCTTTTTTTTTTTTTAAATTTAATACATCTTATGGGGATGTTGGGGGATACCCACAGTGACAATACAGTTCTCCCCAGGCCAGTTCCAGGTGCATCATCCCTACCATCTCTTCCTGAACTCTTGAGAACCGATGGTCAACGCTTCTCTCTGGCTATAGCTTCTTCATGGCCATCTACTCCAAAGACAGCATTCTCAAGCCAGAAATGTAGGAGGGAGAATGCAACGGTTGGCTCAGATGAAAACCAAAACTCAAACTTGAACCACTTAGATTCTCTCTCCCTTTTCTCTATTTTTGGCATCAAGTCCTCAAGTTTCACTGTGAAATTCACGGCATACAAGAGGAAAAGCCTGGATAATGAGTTTGAACGGGGACTCATCACGGCAGACTAGAGAGAGGTGACACAGGAACTGTAAGCAAAATAAAAACATCCAGATGGAAAGAAAGAAGTAAAACTGCCACCATCACACATGAGATGATCTTATAAATAGAAAAACATCTCAAAGAATCTACTAAAAAAATTAAGCTTTTAAGATTCAGCAAGGTTTCAGAATATAAGTTCAAAAAACTTCCTGTGTGCCTCTATACACTACAACTAGCATGCCAGAAATGAAATGAAAATATCAAATCCATCAGGAATAGCATTAAAATAGCTCAAATGTCCACTTACTGATAAATGGATAAACATGACTCAGTATTTCTAGATAATGGAATAGTATTGAATAATAAAAGGGTACAAAGTGCTGAGATATGCTACCATATGGAAGAACCACAATGTTATGTGATAACAGGAAGCATTGTGCCGGGGGCTAAAGAGAAGGCTCAGTAGTTAAGAGCCCTTGATGCTCAGGTTCAGTTCCCAGAACCTATGTGACAGCTCATAACTGCTAGTAACTCCAGTCCTCAAGGACAAGACACCTCTTCTGAGATCTGCAGGCATCAGGCATACTCTTGGAACACAGACAGACAGACAGGCAGGCAGGCAGGCAGGCAGACATAATACATACATGATATAAATAAATGTATTTTTAACTCTTCCCAAGAAAAACCCCAGCCATGGAAAAACTGTATATTATGTGATCCCATTTAAGTGAAGTGTGCAGAATAAGCAAATCTATGGAAAACAAAAGTAGACTGGGTTTATGGGCCTGGGAGGGTGAGTGGAAGATGGAGTTTTAATTGGTACAATGTTTTATTGCAGAGCTGTTGATAGAAACAGGCTAAAATTAGTTCATGGTGAGGGTTCTACAGCTCTATCAATACACAAAACTGACTGTTTTATGCACTTAAAATAATCTTTTTTGACATGTAAGTTACACATTATCAAAGAAGGACAGAAATGTATTTAGCATTCAATAAAGTCAAACGGGAAAGGTTTTTAATAAAAAGGTGGGACTTGAGACAGAGATCAGTGGCAGAGCATGTGGCTGGCATGGACAAAGCTCTAGTCTCAGCATCAAAAAGAGTGTGCTAAGCAAGGAGCTGGCTGTAACCATAAGGACCCAAGTTCAAATCCCCAGCACCCACAGAAGAGGCCAGGAGACAGGGGAAGCAATGTTCTGCAGTTCCTAGGGCTCCTCAGTCTGCCAGTTCAGCTGAAAGGATGAGGTCAGTGAAGACACCTTGTCTCATAATCTAAAGTAGAGAAGCTGAGGAAGACATCGTGATGTCAAATGCTGGCCTCCATACGTACCCACACAGGCTCACCCCTCCTTCCCCCTCTCTCTTCCTCTCCCATTGCTGCTGTTGCTGCTGCTGCTGCTGATGATGATGATGATGATAATGATGATGATGATGATGCCACTACCACCGTACTACAGCTGTGGTTACCTGAACAGCATCAAACAATCAAAATTCCAGCATGGGTGATGAAGGGCTCATGAGGACCGAGAGAAGGAGCTATTGGCAAGTGATGGTTTCAAGGGAAGGTAGAGTCCTTTTTCCTCGGCTGAGTGGCCCTAGGAGTATTGCCCACAGTCCACTAGAGCCTCACGGCTATGTGCATGATGACCGCCCTAACTGGACTCAGTGAGTTGTACATTTTTTTCAAAAAGAATTATTTTTAAAAAGAGGACATGCCATTTGAAGAAACCACGTGGGAGGATCTGAAGGGTATAGCTAAAGGTGGAGAGTGGGAGATAGCTATGATCAAAATACATTGTATAGATGTAAAATAACTTAAAGAATATATAAAATAGTTTTTAATAAATGAGGATCTTTGATTAGTGGAATAAAAGTCTACGAGGAGACCAGCATGAAGTGAGTTACAGCTTAGGCCCACAACTCAAGGTACTCATGCCTCCAGATGTTTCCAGAATCTCTTAGAAGTTCTTACAAGTTCTTTATAATGGCTAGCCTTAACTAGCCTCCTGCTTGCCCTCCAGCTCCTCTCTACCTGCTCCTGGCATAACAATAACTTTACCAAAGGCTCTTCCTAAGTATATGCCTACCCAATCATCAGCAGAGCAACCCAGGACTCCCCTCAGCCTCCATCCCAGAAACGGGAGTCCTAAGGAAGAGCGGCAGAGAACAACACTGTCCTTGGTAGCCTAGGTGGGATCCCAGGTAGCTTAGTTCTCCACAAATCTTAGCCCCTGGGATAGCTAAGCTTGGTTGTCAACTTAGAAACATGTTCTGGGTGGGTGAGAATACTTCTGGGGGAAGTAAGGACAAAGCACTCCTCTGGTGTGTGTGTGGGGGGGCACCTTCTAGAAGACGCCCAGCTATGAGGAGGTCAGAGGGAACAGCTAGTGATTTCTTCCTGATCACCTTTCCTCCTTGCTGTGGTGTGCTTCCATTCTGTTGCTAGCACCGCTGTGGCCGTATTTGCTGACACTTGAGCCCAGCTTCTTCCTTCCACTGAAGACCAGGAGCAGTATCAGGCTAGGATGGTTGAGACTCCCTTGTGGCTGAGCAGCTAAGCTCCATGGTTCTTTGTTCTGTCTGTATACAGACAGCTGTTGTTGGACTGCCCAGACCACACTGTGTAAGCCAGTCTATTAAATAGCCTTTGTGGTAGGCTCGTCATAGGTTATATTCCTCTAAAGAAGCACCATCAACCTCTGGGTTATGCGCCCCCCCCCTTGGGAGTTGCATATCAGATATCCTGCATATCAGATATTCACAGTACAATTCATAATAGCAGCAAAATTACGGTTATAAAGTAGCAATAAAAACAAATTTATGGTTGTGGGTCATCAACATATAAAGAACTGTATTCAAAGGTCACAACATTAGGAAAGTTGTGAACCACTGCTCTAGAGAATCCTAACTAATACAGCCACTAAAAAAGGTAGTGCTCCAACACCTTCCTCAATCAGTGTCATTTCTTACTTTCATACCACATCAAACCCTGGGGAGAAAGAGAGAAGAGGAAAGGAGGCTGAGGAAGGGAGGAGGGGGAAGAAGAGAAGAGGGAAGGAAGAAAGGAAGGGGGAGAGGGAAGGAGAGAGGGAGGGACGGAGGGAGGGAGGAAGGGAGGGAGGGATGGAGGGAGGGAAGGAGGCACAGAAAGAAAGAGAAGAGAGAAGGAAAGGAAGAAAGAATGTGGGAGGGAGAAAAGGAAGGAGAATTGGCAGGGGAAAGGAGGAAAAGAGAAGCAGGGGAAAGAAACCAGGAAGGATGGAGGGAGAAAGGGGGTGGGAAAAGATTGTTTCCCATCACCCTTTCCCCTAGGAGTAGGGAGGTAGGGGTGGAAAGCAGCCACCTAGACTTTTAAACCATCCCACTGGGATGCAAGACGTTTCCCATGAAAAGAAAGCGTGTAGTATACATTCTGATTTGCCAACCCCCTACTTTCAAGCATAAATTGTTAAAGGCAAAATCTTCTCTTCAGCTGCTCCCTCACAAGTCCCTTGACTGTCCCTCATCACTGGGCCAGGAGTATAGGGAGACACGGAGGCAAAGGTGAAAGAACAATGCCTGCAGAGGTAGACAGCCCAGGTCCTGGTCCCTGGCCAGCAGAGCTAATGAGTGTGTTCTTCATCACACTACAAGGGCCCTCTCATCGCTCTTAAGGAGCACTGCAGCTCCACAGCAGAGCACTTGGAATCAATGGTCCGGCCTGAAATTGAATGTAGATATATACCGGTCTTTCTTTCTGAGCTAGAAATTGAAGCAGTTGCCCTGACATTAGTCATGTACTCAGAGAGACAATTAAACACAGTCCTTGAAACCAGGATGATGCTAGAAAATCTAGGCCATATAGTTGCCATAGTTATAGCTAGCCAATTAAAATCACTGGAAAGAGCTACTATGGGTGGACTCAGTCAAGATGAGCACATGCTGAAACTATGGACTAGGACATGTTTGACAGACTTTCACGGAGCCCTAGCTTTCAAGCTCCTCCCATCTATCATCATGCAGAAAACCATTTGAACACAGAGAAATGCTAAACAGTCGTTTCTCCCTGCATGTGAGCATTTGTGTGTGTGTGTGCGAATGCACATGTGCTCCTGTGACATATTTGGAATATAAGAATTTTAAGTAGTACATTTAAGGAGATTACAAACTCAAAATAGCATAAAAACAAGTCACAATAAGTAAGTGGCATTATCAAGTGGAGGATAAAGATTCGGCTTTTGGCATATAACGTATCAGTAGCAGCACAACCCACAATCTTCACTGAGTTACCCATGTATTCTGCAAAATCGTGAGAGAGAGATCTCTCACTTCTCAAGAATCTCTCTGTCCATCTCCAGCTTCCAGTAGACAGAACCTGCACTGTTAATGTCTGGCTCACAATAAACTGTATATGTTGCGCCTTTGCCTCCCGATAGGATGAGACCTGGTGAGTATCCTGCTTAACAGACACCACTTAACACTATATAGCTAAAATAAATTCTGCACATGGGCCATACTCCTGACAATGCCCCACGATTTCCTGGTATGCCTGGCATAAAGTTTATTCTAGAGCAAAGCCCTTACACAGTTTATAGCCAGTTTCTAAGCAGCCACTTTCTGTCACTGCCTGGATACTCCTCTACTTGGCCTTTTTCATTTTTATAGGTTCTCCCTGACATCTCATTTCTTTCCTCTTCTCTGTATGCTCATCAAATGATAGTGGCTGGAATATTGACTGTTGGGGTAAAGATGTGGAGGGAGGGGTTGACGGGAGAAATGAGCACAGACAGGGAGAAACAAGGCCTGCCTAGCTCCCATTTCTTTCAAACTCGAGCCCTGCCAAGGTCCCAAGGCCCTCTGATTTCCTTTGCACAGGATTAGAGTGATCATCTCTGACGAGCTGAGCATAAGTCAGAAGAGACTCATCTCTCATCCCTATCCCTTAAACAAGCACAAACATTCCATCTGTCATCTCTCCTGAATGGCTCCTCTGGCCTTGATGAATTTTCAAGCCATTTTTACTTGAGAGCACAGGGACCTTCTCCTAACCCTTTAACAATATCTACCTGTCATGGAACTTGAGAGATTTCTAAAATGCAGGCTGTTAGCCTCTTTACTTCCAAATAACAAATGCTTGAAATGCATCAAGGTTATCTGAGCCCTTCTGCTGAGAGGTTGGACAGGCAGAGAAATGCATGTTTACTGATGCTAATACTGTAGAAACAGCAGTGGTGCACACTAAGATGCTGATACCCAGCCCGGGATGTTTGTTTCGCTGCTGTCCCACTTCAAGACCATCCACGGTGAGCACATTGCTAATCTTCCAATGCCAGTGAAACTCAGTTTAGCTTCCATATTCCAAAGCAAACTCTTTACCCCAACACTCAGTCTAGCTGCTATAATTTAACAAGCAAATGGAGAAACAAACAAAAAAAAGAATCCCAACCCTTAGCCCAGCATAGGAGATTGGACAGTGTATTCTCATGATGAAACTCATGAAATTTGAGGTGGAAATAACTGTTACAACCATCTGATCTCCTTTTTTTCAAATTTTACATTTTTTAAAAAATGAGAAGGAAGCAATCATAAGTGGGGAGGGAGGGGAGGGAAAAGTGGATGGAGAGGGGGAAATTGGTCTGGTATTGGGTGAGGGAAAAGGACTGAAACCCTGAGGGCCTGCAGAAAGAATGCAAACAGGCAACCTTGGGCAACAGGAGGTTGGGGGTGTGTGGCTAGAATGAACCAGAGACCTCAGAGGTAAGAGAATCCCAGGACTCATAGGGAGGGACCTTTGATGAAATGCCAGACAGTAGGGAGAGGGAACTTAAAGAGCCCACCTCCAGCAGAAAGACAGGACATCAAGTGAGGGATAGGGTTGCCATCCCATAGTCACACCTCTGACCCATAATTGTTTCTGTCTGAAAGAATTACAGGGATGGAAATGGAGAGGATCCTGAGGAAAAGAAGGTCCAGTGACAGGCCCAAAGTGAGATAAAGCTCAAGGGGAGGTCCCGAGGCCTGACACTATTATTGAGGCTATGGAGTGCGCTTACAAAAAGGGCTCTATCATGACTGCCCTCCGAAAGATCCAACAAGCAGATGAAAGAGTCAGATACAGATATTTGCACCCAACCAATGGACAGAAGCAGCTGACCCCTGTTGTTGAATTAGGGAAGGCTGAAAGAATTTGAGAAGGGCGATCCTATAGGAGGATGAACAGTTTTAATTAATCTGGACCCATGAGATCTTTCAAACACTGGACCACCAAACAAACAGCATACACCAGATGATATGAGCCCCCCAACACCATACAGTAGAGGACTTCCAGGTCTATGTTCATTCAGAGATGATGCACCTAATCCTCAAGAGACTGGAGGCCCCAGGGAGTTTAGAGGTCTGATGGGGGGGGGCATCCATGTGGAGACGGGGTGTGGTGGGGAGGAGGTCTGGGATGTGGAGCAGTTGGAGGGTACAATGGGAGGGGCAGGGAATGGAATATGGAGTGTAAAAAATGAATTACAAATAAAATAAAATTAAAAAATAAAGAAAATTTTTCTAAAAAAATGCTACTTTTAATCATACATACAGGTGGAGGGGGTGTGAACTTGAATTCAAGTGCCCACAGAGGCCAGGAGTCAGACCCTTTAGTGCTGGAATTTTAGGCAGTTGTACACAGCCTAGCCTGGGCAGCTGGGAACTGAACTCGGGTCCTCCACAAGAGCACTATGCACTCATTACTGCTAAACAATAGCTCCCCACTACCCAGTCTTCATTTTATTTTGCAGATGATGGAGTTCACACCCAGAGAAAATAACTGAGTTGCTCAGTGAGTGACATCAGAGCTCAGTGAGTGACACCAGAGCCGTTCAGTCTACTACTTTGCCACCACCTCCAATTCCCCGCTGATGGAAACTGCCCTCAGGAGCCTTGCCTGACGGGATCCTGAGGCCTGATAAAGGGCACTGCAGCAGCCACTGGAACCAAGGCAGATGAGATTAATAAATGGAGATTGAAGTGGAAGTTTCTGGATATGTCCATGTGATGCAGACTCACGTGATGTTTTGCCGAGGCGAGATCCATGGGAGGACCCGTGATGTTTAGAGAGATTATAAATAGCACTCATCGGACAGTGATGAGGCGCTTGCATAGCTAGCCTTGCAATGCTTCATTGGTCTGTGTCTTCGCTCATCTTCACATCGTTGAGAGAGGCACAGAAGAGAACTTCTGGCATCATGGCTAGTGGCAGGAAACAATGCAAGGGCTCACTGACTTATGAGTGACACAATGGTGGTTTATTTACACAAGGAAAGGTTTTACCACAGTGAAAACAAAACAAAACCAAGCACATAACTACTGTTAAATTTAACATAGGTGACTATCATAGGAATACTGCTGAACCACTGGAGGAAGGTACAAAACAATACATGCTGCTTATGTGTAAAGAGCAGGGCAAAACCTACAGGTGGAACTCAGGGGCCAAAGAGCTTGATCGCTATGACCAGAGGTGTGGGACCAATCACAACCACCCGGGGAGGTGGAAAGAACATTGAAAGCATAGCTTATTAGGGCAGTGAGCTGGCTTAGCCCATAAAAGTGCTTGCTGTCAAGACTGACAACCTGAGTTTGATTCTACTGACCCAGATACATGATGGTAAGAGAAACTGATTCACTCAGGTTGGGGAGGATAAAGAGAAAACACAGTGTTTAATAGTGCTTCTGGTGCTCGCAATAACACACACACACACACACACACACACACACACACACACCTGCCAGTAAAAGACACCAGGAAGTATTTACCTTTGTGATTGGAGCTGATCTAGCACCACAGAAGCTTCTGCTCTGTCACCGAGGTTCTAGTCACTAGTTGTGTGTCTCCTGCATCATGTGCATATCTGTAAAAATTTATTAAGCTCTATATTTAAGATTCATTCACTTGTCCATGAGTAAGATGTAAGCAATATTTTAATTAATGTTTTTTTTTAATTTGGAGGTAGAGGGAAAGCAAGACAGAGAGACCTACTTGGGAGACTATGTTTTAGGGGATGACTGAATCCTCTACTGGAAAGTTGAGATTCATGGTACTTTATAATCAACAAGAGCATTCTAGGTCTATCATAGTCATTCACCTGTGAAAAGAGAGAATCAGAAGATGGAAAAGAGTATCCATGGGGCAGACATGTCCCAAGTCACCCCAAACTGAAGGAAATGTCACAGAGAAACTTGAAGCAGAGGCATGCGGAGTCAGCGTCCACACCCAGTGACACTTAGCTGATTTGGATGACTTGGATACAGCATCTTGGCAATTTGAAATCGAAGAGTGAGGGAATAGCTCAGTCACCATGGAAGGCAAACACTGTAAAACTGATCTTGCATTTCCTTTTCAGCCTGGTTATTTAACAGTTGGTAATCCACGTGATGGTGCCAGGATCACATAGATATCCAAGAGTAAATAGAGTCGCCCTTATGTTTTCAGGTTTCACATTTGTGGATCCTAAGAAGCAGTTAGCAAAAATATTTGGGGGAGGATAAAGAGAAGACACAATGTTTAATAGTGCTTATGGCTCTTCTAAGGGACCCAAGCTTAGTTCTTAGTATCAGAATGCATTAGCAGGTCACAACAGTGTGTAATTCCATCTTAAGAGATTCATAGTCCTCTGCTGGCTTCCCTGGGCACCTGCACTCACATGCATGAGCAAGCATGCATATATGTGTGTGGCAGGGTATGCACCCCCCCACACACACATACACACACATAATGCTAAGTTGCACTGCTGCTACAGAAGGGACTGTGTGACATAGTTCCTGTCCCTGGAGCAGAGCCAGCAGGGCATGGATCTCCACAACTGCTGATGCTTGCTAGGTGTAAGGCTTGTTTGTATAATAACGCACCTAATTTACTTTGTTTCTCCTTTGAGAAGTATTCTCCCTGCCAAGGTTAATGACTCCGTGATAATTAGAAACAACACATGTCTGGGAGGCAAGGGTATGTCTGATGTCCTCAGCAAAACGGCAAATATTGTGACTTTCAAGACAGCCCTTAAGGCTATGGGAAAGAACTCTGAAAGCGTGAGTTCAAGAATGTATAATTTGTCAGTTATGCAAAATATAAGGATGAAATATGAATCATATGAGGGACTTCACAGACCTAAAAAGCAGAGGCAGCTTAATTAATGAGTTAGCTTGTCAGAAAGACACAAGGGCAAGCAGATTCCTGAGTTCAAGGTCAGCCAGGGACAGACAGAATTTAGTTCCAGGCATGTTGGGAATGATGATCTCAGAGTGGGATTCCACCCAGCTAACTTACTGCTTGTGCTTACAATGGCAGACTGATCTCTGAATTCATTTGCTATGTTAAAAAATATCCTTTCTGTCTCTAGGAATCAAGGGGCTAAGGCCATAAAATGCTGGTTCATACAATAATTAAAAGGAAACCTGATAAACGATTGAATTGATATGTAAATAAAAGATTGGGCTTTGGTCTGCAAGAGCTGAGTTCTCTTCACAGCTGACTAGAGAGTCAGCTCAAAGTAGAACACAGAGATAGCTGTCAGCTTGTACTCATGATTAATTTCAAATCATTTCTTCCACTGCTGCAAAATACACCTTCCTCAGACCCCCTCTCCAAGCCTCCGGCCAAGGCTGGTCCTTGGCAACATACTTTAAAAATCATATATATAATAATTACCCCCTCTTCAACTCCACCAAGGATGGGAGTAAGGCTCAAGACATAAACCTATAGAACACCTCTCCTGGCTCTTCTTGGAGTACAACATGCCTTTTTGGGAAAGCTTCTGGGACAGATAGCCATTGCACAGGTAGGAGTATATAGCCTTGGGCATTTGGTCACCTAAGAAGTCTGCATAAAAGAAGAGCTAAAAGGAAAGAATGCAGCAATAAACTGGAGACTGAAACAGCTCAGTCCTAGGCCTGTGTCTTTTCTGCTGTGAATTACCACACAAAGCAAAGTAGGATAAACCACTTTACCTTCTGCTTGCCAAACTACTGACATTTACCATAGGGTTGTCATTCATTGTACAAGGCCAGGGTCCTTCTATTTGCCTGGTCCCACTGGATGCCAGGGTAACTGAATAGGGGGTAGGAAGGGAACCTTGGGACCCTGAACATAGACGGGAGCTACATAGAATGAGTTGGAATCAGAGGAACTATTTGTCAGTGTTACTTCCTGACATCTGGTAAATGGCAGAACCTGTCACTTATTCTCAAGACCTGTATGGAGGAGGCTTCTCAAAGAGGAATGGATTCTGAATGTGGAGGCTGCTAAACACAAAGATAACCTTGGCTTAGCTCCCTTTTCCTCCATATTATTCATAGAAACATCTAAGTGAGGGAATAGTTTACTGCAGGGATGTTAAGTATTTTAGTTAAAGCACTTGACGTAAGTAACATCTGGCATTTACTAAGAAGCGTGGCAGTGGCTTTCTTTTCCTAGCCTTGCTTATTCCTTCTGGATTTCAAATGCACCATTGTATTTCCAATCTCATATTTTATTTTGTTTGTTTATGTTTCAGATATTTATATTACCTACATCAATTCTATTTTTAACTGCTTAATTTGGAACTATTTGTAAACTGTTATCCTATTTTTCCTTAGTCTTTCATAAGTAGCTTCTGTTTGTTAAAATAACATGTGTTTGCTATAGTAAATGTAGATAAATAAAACATTAACAATAAAAACTATCTCTGATACTGACTATCTGTATCTATTTATTGCTAATATATTTGAATACATAATTTTTAACCTTCAAGATTAAAGGGATCATAAAGTATATACTATTATTTAACCTTCTGAGCTTTTGCTTATTTTAAACATCATTTCTGTATCATTAAATACTGTTTTACGATAGTTTTTAACTACATAATTACACGACATCTTTTGTGTAATTTTCATTCACCTATCAAATACCCTACTTAGTGGATTTTTAGAATTTTACTGAAATGTAGAAATTTAAGCCCTAGTTTTTAAAAATAGATTATTGATGATAGTCTGATTAAACGTTTTTATTACATTTACTTGAATACACTTGCTTGAGAGGTGTGGCACAAATGTCATAGTGTTCATGTGAGGTCAGGGGACAACTTGTGGGGCTCTGTTACCTCCTTCTAAGTTCCAGGGATGGAATGCAGGTCTTCGGGCTTGGCAGCAGGAGCCTTACCTACTGACTCATCTCACTGGCTGGATGAAAATTCTACATGCACCTCACTGTGCATATCTGTAGCTACTCTTAAGCATAAATCCTTAGGAATGACATTTTAGGGAAATGTGACGTCTCTTGGGTTTTGCCTATTTGCTGAAACAATCTACATTCCACATTTGGGACATGAGGTGATTGCTGCTTGAGACTGTCATTTCCTAAGTGTTACAGCTTGATAAGTGAAAATTAATAGTTCATCAATTTGCATTCATCTCATTGTTAGTGAGACTGAACATTTTTTTCCACATGCATTACTACTTGGATTTCTTCATGTGTAAATTCACGCTCTTCATTGTTGCTAAAATACACTTTAATCATCACTTTTAAACTTAATATTATTTAACCTCTACTTTTTTAACTGATTAATCTTCAAAGTGTATACTTAATATAATTGACTTTTTATAACAATCAATTGTAATTTGGTTTATTTTTATGGCTTTTTCTTTCAAACTATTTTATATCTACTTTAACTGGTAATCCTTCAATTTTCTTCTTAGTTGTTGTGATTGTTGTGTAGTTTAAGTCTAAATTCTTCCTCCAATCATTTTATTGCCTTATAGAATCCATCTTTTCCCCTCCTTGTATCTGTTGAACATCCCTACTGCAGAGAAGGACAAAGCAGGGAGAGAAACACTGTGAGGATGGGGAGACCAGGACCCTGAAGGAATCTGAAGTACCTTCCTTCTCCTGAGATTAAATTTCTACTGGATTTCCTTCCCCCCAAGGCAGGGGAGCCAGGCCTTTCTTGGGGGTAACAGCCTGCCTTTGTATACAAAGAAAGCTGTTGCCTGGGGTTACACCCAGCCTGTTCACTGGCAGCCCTGAGGTGACAAGGATCCCCTGACACACTGAGCTACTGTATTTGGAACAAGCTGATTCTTGTCAACAATGACCTGTGAGAAAGCAGGGCAAGGTGGGCAGAGGTAACATCTATAGAATGCCCTTCATGAACTGCCCGACTTCCAGTAGTGACAAGAAAGTAGAGGGTCACATTCAGTGGCCACCTCCTCACTTCTCCCCCTCAACTCCATACACTATGAGCTTCTTGGAGGCAGGGCCTGGATCTCATTCAAATTTATACTCAGACTATACTGGGTTCCTAGCCTTTGTCAGTAAAATACAAACATTTTAGCCTAGGCATGGTGACACACATCTAAATCACAGAATGTAGGAGGTATAGGCAGGAGGATTGAAGTTCATGAAGTATAGAGTAAGTTTAAGGCTATCCTGGGCTACGTGAGAACCTGTCTAAAAAATAACAACAGAAGAAAAGTTAATGTGATTGAAGAATGCTCTCTGTTATGAAGAGCCAGCCGAGTGATGGAGCCAGACATCAATTTATACTCTCAGTTTTGTTATCAGTGAATTGGAACCTAAACTGAGACCTTGGCAGTTGGTTTTAATTTCTCTATTTGTAGATCTCATCTTTAGAAAAGGGATAAGCCCTGTTTATTTTGAAACTGTAAACTAAGGATAACCTCTTGACTATTGCGAAGACGTCAGAAAAGTATTCCTGGTCAGTTAAGAGAAGTTTGGAAGTTTAATAGGAGATGAAATGATGAAAATAGGGTCCCTCCATTTCTCATCTTACTCATAGGCCCAGGCGCTCAGCAGCAAGCTCTGCCCATCTCTCCATTACCATACCCAGGCATATTACACAGAGGCCGTGAATTACAATGGCTTCAATTCATTCTCTTCAGTAGGTGCCAGTGGCATCCCCAGGGTTCTTCTGGAATACAGAGGTAGTAGACAGGGACACGAGGGTGATAGAGAAATAAATGTATAGCTACAGATACAGACACAGGCACAGATCTACACATAGATATGATACACATGCATTGTTATGTGTCTGCTACTATGGTCAGATACAAATGTTTATTTCAAGGATTTTGCTTGTGTAACTGTGGCAGATGGCAAATCAGAAACCTAAACTTTGACCTCTGCCACGGGGGCTGCTGCTGAGTTTTGATTCTGCACTAAGGATGGAGCACAGGGTCTCACACATGCTAGGTAAATCCTCTACCACTATACCAAATCCCAAGCCTTTTTCTTACTTTCAGTATTTGAGACAGGGTCCCACTAAATTATCCAAGCTAACTTTGAGCTCACTCTGCCACCAGCCTTGCCGTGACCATGACTGGGATTATAGACCTGCACCAGCAAATGTTGATTTCTTGAAGCAAAACTTCCTTTCCCAAGGAGTCCTGGACTATTCCCTTAAGTCCTGTCAGTGGAGCGCCTTCCACACTGTGGAACTTCACTTCTTTTCTTAAAGCGTACTCCCTATAGACAAGAGCTGCATCTATATGGTGCCTCAATAGCAATAGCTTGGTGAATGTTTGAATAACTAGATAGTATCACCCAGTGAAGCTAATCGACCATCAGACCAATATAGCTGGCATCTGCTTCACATGATTGGAACTGGAATGTTCTTATGAGTGAGACAGCAGTTTGGTGATAGGATTAGACAACACAGAGCATCAGAACTTATTCTTGTTGAAAAACATAAAGCCCCTTCCTTCTCCAACACGCACACGGATCAGCACCTCTACAAGGATTAAGGAAGTGCTGAATAACCATATTTTACTATGACAGCTGTGGGGGAGGGAGAGGGAAAGCAGTTGGGCAGTGGACATTCGGATTCCACACATCGACGGTGAGAGGGACACAGTCTTTTTGGTAAGCTGTACATCCAGGGCAGAGAGCTGGTCCAAAGAGAGGCTGGTGTGTCGGGAGACAATGGTTTGGTGCCCGGCATGTGTTTTCCCATGCATAGAAACTTAGTCCATACATATGCAAGGTCCAAGTTCTCTATCTATTTGTAAATGAAACACCTCCCAAGGGGAAAGGGAGGGTTGCAAGGACACCAAGACAAGCTTATTTCAAGCAATTGGGGGGGAGGGGACAAGAAAGAAACTAGGCTAAAGGTTTCGTGCACTGCTCGGTCATCCAAGGCAACCCTGCTACAAACAACATGCCCTGAATGTAGACTGCTCAAATCCTTGTGCTCTCGCTGCCCTCTGCATCGGAGCAGCCCCGCAGGAGGAGGGAAGTGTCTGCCTCGTGGACCATGACTTCCACCTTATGAGATTCCCAGGGAGCCGAATCTTCCCACTCGGGCCCTGAACCATCCATCACCGATGGACTGTGGCAGCCTCTCCTGCTTGCCGGCCACAGAAGCCGTACTCCAGACACCCCTTCCCAGGTTCCACGCTGCAACAAAACCAGAGCATGGCAAATAGAAGCCTTGCCGGCTCACAAATCACTTTTAATGATCCCTGAAGGAAACCATCAGTAAACTTTAGGCAGCAAGCTGGAAGCAGAGACAGGGAGCCACAAAAACAAGAAGCTCAGAAAGGGACAGGCACAAGCTCATGTTCTCTCCTCTCTTCTGCCCTGCAATCCCAGACGCTCTTAGCCCAGTATATTCTCAGTCACTGTCTCCTCACAGATTTAAACCACCAATTTAGGAACCAGTCACCGCCTTGCTTTTACATCATGACTGTGTCCAAACAAACAAATAAAGAGCCTAGAACCAGGTGTGCTGGCACCCACCTGCAATCTCAGGACTTGAGAGACAGAGACAGGAGGATTGAGAGTGAGCAGCCAGACTCAGCTACATAGCAAGAACTTGTTTCAAACAAAACAAAATAAAATGAAGCCACAGCCTAATATGTTAGTTCTACCCCATGCTTTCTTCGTGAACTTTACCCAAGACGGTGAACAGAAACTTTTTCCCTTGAACGTGGAAGAGCTTTATTGTAGCTTTGCTATAGAGAATGTGCCAGAGGAGAGAGAGGCTTTGTGACTCCTGTGAGGCTGGGGACATGAAAAGCCACCCAGAGGGCTGGGGATGTGACTCAGTAGCATAATCATGACTGAGGTCTTAGGTTCAATCCCCCTGCGTGCCAAGAAGGGAGGGAGGAAAGAAGGGAATAGGAATGGAGGGATAGAAGGAAGGAGAGAAAGGAAGGGGTGAAGGG
>NC_034591.1:52514736-52537672 GCF_900095145.1 Mus pahari
GGAGGGAGGGAGGGAAGGAGGGAGGGAGGGAGAAAGGAGGAACATAGTCTTGCTGGCTTTTGGAATTCAGCCACAGTGCCAGGAGGATGCCCAGGGCACAGAGGAATGACATCTGCAGTTGGTCGAAAGGACAGCCCCAGCTAGCATTGGCCCCCAGCCCAGGGAAATGACTGAGACTTCAGATGACTCTGACCTTTAGGGAGAGAGGCTTATCTCTAGTGGAGCCAAGATGAGCCACCAAGGCTGCACCCTACAGTGTCAGAGCAGAATGGATATTGTATTTAAGCCAGGCAGTCACAGAGCAACTTTGTTGAAGTGGTTTATCAATGCCTGGGAGGATCATTCTCTCAGACAGGGCACCCAGTGGCCTGGAAGAAATATCACACTCCTCACTCAGAATTGAAAACACGAAATACCAGTGCATTGCTCAAGTCAATAGTTTTATAAGAAGCCCTGGCGTAAATATGAGGCCTGACACATACAGTGTAAAGATACCAAAAATGTCTGGAACAATGGATTTCTTGAGTTGGTTATTTTCGAAGAGATGGTGTCATACAAGTTAATAAAGTGGGAATTTTGGTTTTGGGTTGTACATACTTTCTTATTGAATGTATATACAACGCAATTATAATTCCATAACTTCAAGCAATGTAGCACTATTCAGCTCCCAAATTGCTGTTTGGGTGACCATATCCATGATGGCTCTTCTTGGATCCACTCAGCATACCAAGGATTCTGTCAAGGCCAGAGAGGCACCTGAAGTCTTTCTCCTTTTCCAGTCTACTAGGCAATAGCAAAGCTGGGCTCTGTGCCCTGGGCTTTCTCACATCATGGTGGCTTCATTCCAAAAGTTGACATCTTGAAAAAGACAGCCAGTCAGAGCTGTATTACCTCGTTCAAGTTTGTGTGTGTGTGTGTGTGTGTGTGTGTGTGTGTGTGTGTGTTAGAGCTAGCTTAGAACCAAACCCAGGACATCAAGCCTGTTATTTAAGCATTCTACTACTGAACGATATCCCCAGTCACTCCTTCCTTCCTCTCTACTTCGTTCCTTCCTTTCTCTCTCTTTTCTTCCCTCTTCTCTTCTCTGTCTCCATCTTGCTCTCTTTCTCTCTTGCTTGCTTGCTCGCTCCCTCTCTTGGCTCTCTCACTCTTCCTCCTTCCCTCTCTCTGGCTCTCTCCATAAGGTCTCACTCAGAACTTACTAAATAACTCATGCCTCACGCTGGCCTTGCATTCATCCTGCTTTAGTCTCTCAAGTGCTGGGGTTACAGAGGTGAGCCACTATGCCCAGCTTAACTCAGGTCTCTTTCTTGGTCCCTCCCTGGGTGCTAGAGGGAAGGGACAGTGTGGGGAAATTCCACTTAGACATTTTTCTTTCTTTTTTTTTTATGCCCAGTACCAGGTAATCTGTGGCCCACAAGGTCTCAGAATTATGGACAATATATCAAATCTAAGCAGCATCAGTCACTGTGATTTCTAAGAACGTAATCCAAGTGATAAGTTTCTTTTTTAGTAGTACTATTTCTCTCTCTCTCTCTCTCTCTCTCTCTCTCTCTCTCTCTCTCTCTCTCTCAATTATATCATCCAGGAGCTGTAGCAATGGCTCAGCAGTTAAGATCACTCACTGCTCTTTCAAGAGACCTGGGTTCATTTTTAGTACCCTCAATAGTTGCTCACAACCCTTCATAATTTCAGTTTTAGGGAATCTCGCAGAACCCTGTAGGCACCAGGCATGCACAAAGTACCTATGATACATTTAGGTGAAACACTCACACAATAAATGAAACTAAAAAAGAAATCCTTTTGTTTGTTCTGTTTTGATTTTTGGAGACGGTTTTTCCCGTGTAGCCCTGACTGTCCTGGAATTTGCTCTGTAGACCAGGCTGACCTCAAACTCACAGAGATCTACCTGCCTCTGCCTCCTGAGTGCTAGGATTAAAGGTGTGTGCCACCACTGCCTGGCCAAAAAGAAAAAGAAAAAAAAAGAAAGAAAGAAAGAAAAGAGAAAAAGAAAAAAGAAAACTGAAAAATAAAGAAAAGAAAGAAATCTTAATAAAAATAAAAACTATTTCACCAGTAGCTAATGATTCCTGAATAGCTTGTTGAGAAACTTTGACTATATTTCTACAGAATGCATGACAAACGTTGCCCAGGCTTGTCTGACAGCCATGGGCTCTTTTTAGTAGGCCACTAGCTAAGGTGATAAGCAAGTAGCTTGGGACCTTAGAAGAGAATGAAAGATGAACTTGTCCCCTAGACTCTCTAGCCAAGGCTGCTGGGCATTTCTAAGGGGTCCTGATAGACACACAGACAAAATGTGGCAGGCACTAGAATGAGCTGCATCATTAATCCCAACTGAGCTTTCAACTGAAATACAGCTAAATTACTGAGTTTGCTTTGCCCTTATTTATATAACACTCCTCTGAGCTGTGTGCTATTGCACAATGTCTTGTCTTTAATAAAATAAACAGAAGACAAGACGGATCTGGCTGGCTTACAAATCTGAGAATGTCACCTTTTGCCTTGACTGTGTCTTGCCTTCTCTTATGTAACTCATGGTGACTGAGGGGGCGAGTCTTACATTTGCATTAGTGGAGCATAAGTGGTAAAATTCATACCCCCCAAGCTAGTTTTCCCTAAAAAGATATTGACATAAGGCTTAAAATGATATAATATCACAAATGCAAATAAAACACACTTTCCAAAAACGCAGTGCCCACTTGTGAGATAATTGGGAGTCTTCCCCTGCAGGTACCAGCTGTACACTGGTGTCTTGGTTACTTTTCTCATTGCTCTCATCAGATGGCCTTAAGAAACACTGAAGGGAAGGAGAGTTAGTTTGGGGCACACAGTGTGAGAATACCACGAGGCTCATGGCTACCATCAGCCATTGTGGGGTAGGTAAGGAGACAAGAGCATGCCTGAGGAGGATTGCTGAAGCTCAACTCACTTCCTGTTTCATTCAACCCAGCCCCCTCCCCATAGGATGATGTCATTTATAGTCAGGGTGGATCTTCCATCCTCATTCTGGAAATGCTCTTGCTCTCTCTCTCTCTCTCTCTCTCTCTCTCTCTCTCTCTCTCTCTCTCTCTCTCTCTCTAAAGCCAGTCAAGGTGACAAAGATTAACATCACAGCAGCCACTTCTTTGACTGGAATGTTTCTTTGATGTGGCTTAGCTTGGGGGATGGAGCTAAATTGGTACCACAGTTACACAGACAGTCTTGGGGTGTGGGCCAGCAGAGAATTTAAACACTCTGGTAATACTTTAAATATACTCAGTGTTTGTGAAAACATACTTTTAAAAAAAGTTCTCCTCAATTATGTCACTTCTTTTATCCTTCAAAATTCAACCTTGTGGTGTGTGTGTGTGTGTGTGTGTGTGTGTGTTTCTGATCAAATAATATATTCTCTTGTTAAAAACACTCACCCCCAATCTCACGTTAAGGATTCTTAGCCCTCTCTGTACGATACCATCGTGCCATAAAGAATAAAATTACAACTGATTACCAATTTCTTCGTCTGTCCTTAGAGAAGATGAGCTTTACCAAATAGCCTAAAATTTAAGTCACAAATGTGGGTAATATACCGAAGACACATCTCTTGGTCTAGGGGTTTTCTGTAATAGGTGTGGGCACCACAATCACCAGGAATTCTTCTCAGTCAGGTATTCCTTGGCCCCACCCCAGGGTTGTAATTAATAAGGTCCTGCTTACAGTCTGGCATCTACCTTTCAAAGTCAAAACCCAGGAGATTCCATTGCAAGGGCCCATACTCCACACTGCTGCTCTGATGGATCCTAGGTCCTCCGTGGTCCTACGACCTCCATGATCCTATGTCCTTCATGGTCCTAGGTTCTCGGTGGTCCTAGGTCCTCCGAGGCTGCCTTCTTAGGTGAGAAGCTGCCTTCCCTCAGCATTCAAAACGGACTGTCATTTGACTCTCAGAGCTGACTGTTTCCCCGGTGCACTTTGTAACGACTTTGTTTCCTTCCATCTGAGCATCCCACAATATCCAGACCTGAGGTGAGAAATGTAGGTCAGAGCAAGACGGTGTGCAAGTTCTAAGTCTTTGTCTAACTCTGTTGCAGAGATACAACACTCATTCTCTAAAGGCCGCTTGAGGTTTCTGAACAAAGAAATATGAACTTGAATTGAAAAAATAAAATTCATTGTGGAAGAAGTGACTTGAGTGTTCACTTCTGAAATGCCATCTTCTAACTGATGAGAGCATAGTTTAAAGCTGAATTTTTAAAAAAGGCACAAGACTGTTTCACTAACCTGCAGTTATTGAAAGCATCACTCTGCATTTCATCTAGCCAGCCTCTGAGCCTCCCTCAGCCAGCCGCCAGTCCCCCTCAGCCAGCCCCCAGTCCCCCTCAGCCAGCCCCCAGTCCCCCTCAGCCAGCCCCAGTCCCCCTCAGCCAGCCCCCAGTCCCCCTCAGCCAGTCTCCAGTTTTCCTCAGTCAGCCCCCAGCTTCCCTCAGTGAATATTAATAATTAGGGTGGTAGAATACTGAAAAGGCCCATCACATCTCCATTTAGGACTTCACAGCTAAGGAATTTATTGTCTTATCATTGGGTCAAAAGGATTTTTACTTCCATGTTGCCCTTCAGCTAGCCCTTTTCTCTCCTTAGACTCCCTCTTCATAAAACAGAATGGAGACGACTAAGTGAACTACAAATCTCACTTCCTATCAGTTCCCTAGGCTTCATAAAAATGGCAGCCAAGGTTAAGATACTTGATATCATTCCTACTGGAGTGGATAAAGATGTCGGGTTCCCTCCCCTCTAATAATTAAAGGTCTGGCCACAGGGAGAATAAGGAGAATTAGGAAAATGGATACTGGAGGATGTTCACTGGGATTTTTGCTCAGTGATTTTCCTTCTCTGGGGCTAGTTGAATCCTTCTTTGCTACAAGAAGCCCTTTATGGTAAGCTGGAGGTAGTTATCCATGCCCAACACCACAGACAGAAGCTCTGGTGAACTTCTGTTGCCTCCCAGGCCTGGAAGGGTTGGGTCAAGGAAAGGCAGGTGATGTAGGTGCCCCTACGACTTCTCTGGGACATTTCTGTCTGTGCCGTGGGAAGCCTTCTCTTTCTATGGGGGTTGCTAAATCAATAGGAGGAACCTCTTGGTAATGAGATGTCATCGTTACTGGCAGAGTAAATCAGTTTACCAGAGAAGGAAAGATAGATGAATCCCATGTAACATTCGCTGACCCCTGTATACAACCAAGGCTGATCTTTAATGATGTGAGCCACAGAAACCCTTCCCTAGCCTGTTTTGTCCCTTAGGTGGGTCAGGGTGGCTGTTGGCTTGTGACCAGCAGTACCTTGACCAATACCATGTTGACTGTGACGAGTTACAGCATGGTGATTAGCTGCTCATGATGTTAGGTCCCAGCCATTTTCCCACAGTGCTGCAAGTGGTGGTGAATGGTCTTCATGGAGAAGACCCTTTGGCTGAGGAAACACCATCACCCTCCAAGGCCTGGGAAGTCAGATCCTGCCAGGAGTCAGGTATAGACTCACACGGTTCTCTCTAAAATGGAAAGCCTTTGCGGAGTAAGTCATGGCCTGGAACTGCCCTGTGAATGGGACAAGTCAGGCTTTGTCCGAGGCTACAGTTCTGATCAACTCCCTTTCCTCATCCTACTCTTCTTGCTCCTTTTGAGATTTTTCCTGATGAGACTTCCTTTGAGAAAACCCATGAATCCATAGCCCTGCTGTGGCCTATGATTTTAGGAAACACAACCCAAGATAAGCCATCATCATTTTCATAGTTAAGAAGCAAGAAGGCGTAAAAGGTTTTTAACTAATGAGCATCAGGCCCCTGCTAAAGCCTTCTCCATACCCTCTTGTCATTGTATGTATCTTATTGATTTGAGTAGTACAGACTAGTGTTCAGATTTTTTTTTTGCACTGTGTATTGGTACCCAACCATGACAGAGAGCCTGTTATTCACTCTTTGCTGTTATTCACCCTCACTCCTACCATTTCTGTACAAGGACTTTTGGTTCAACACTTGATGCTTTTCATATTGCCGTGACTATTATGATTCATAAATCACTATAGTTCATCAAGTTGCAGATTGTCACCAAGAATAAGAATTATGGGGACAGGGATATGGCTTAGTGGTTAAAAGCACTGGTGTCTCTTCCAGAAGACCCAGGTTTGGTTCCCAGGACCCATGTGGCAGCCCACAACCATCTGCAACTCCAGTTCCAAGGGATCAGATATCCTGTTCTGGCCACCACAGCACTGGATGAATGTGGTGCACAGATACACATGTATGCAAAAATACCCATGCATACAAAATATCAAAATAGTAAGAATAAATGTTATTTTTTTATACTACTACAAAAGAAAGCATGACATTCATAAAGTTGGATGGATCAGCTTATAAAAATAAAAACATTTAAAAAAAACTCCAATTTGATCATTCCACCTCCTGTACACATCTGGAATGTCAAACCCATAGAAGAAAGGACCTGATCCGTCCTGTCCACCACTGCAAGAACAGCAACAGGCACATGTAAGAGCTTGATGAAGTGTAGAGAATGCATATACAAATTCAAATCCTTCTGGAATTAAACAATTCACAGATCACTGTGATGTACTGGCTGCCTGTGAAGCCGATTTGTCTCACTTTTCTGGAAACTTCTCATTAGTAGTGTTAAAGGACATATAAACAACAACTTAGCTTAGCCATCTTAAGTGACCTTCTTTTCCTCTCCAATTAGATACTCACTCCATACACTAGACTAAGTGTTTTCGAAGAGGTTCGACTGAAGAAAGCCAAAACGCAGAGCTGAAAGGGGGACCATCACCTCAAACTTACTTTCCTTGACAGGGAGGGAGAAAAGAATAGAAAGGTAACTGATTGGTTAATAGCAAGCTGCTCCAGGTCTACGTAAGGATTAAGAGGTAAGAACTGAGCATCTATTACAGCTGGCACCATGCTGATTGAAACTGCCCTGTCGCATGGGAAGCAGGACTCTTATCTTTCCCCTGATTTCTTGAAAGTGCCAAGAAGAGCCGTGTTTCCTTTGGGCAACATGGGATTTTAGCAAGGATGACTTTGTTTTACATTTCAGGTTACTCTCTTGGGGGCTAGTTCAATGGCCCGGCCCTACACTAGTGGACTTCTCACTAGCTTTCAAATGTTGAGCAGTGTGGGCTCCAATATGTTCCTTATGCCCTCATATCTCAAACAGTTCAGCCCCAGTTTCTCTTGGCGCTTTGCGTCCTGGATTCCTGTCCTGCACAAACTGTCCCATCATTCCCGGCACTGGGAATTCCCTTCACTGCTCCCTTGAGGGAGGTTGACTTTTCCCATGATCCTCCTCTTCTTCCTTTGAGTTAGTACCTATTCTTCGGGCACATGTCCTCCATTGTCTTTCTGCACTAGCTCTGTCTGTTCCCAGAGTGGCTGCATGTCTGAAAATATCTTCACCCTACTATCACACTTGATTTATAATCTGAGTGAAATAAAGACTCCTAGGATTAATATTATTTTTCATTCAGAGGTTTCCAGGCTCCATGGGGTAGAACAGCTCTTCCACTCCTGGGAGAAACTGGGGTAGTCTTCTCTGCTCACTGTATATCACATCTCTGTCTTCCTGCCACTTAATAAACACGTTTTTAAATCCATTCACTCTTGCTTCATTTCCTATCCCTTTGATCTTCTAAGTTTCCCTTTATACTATTTATTTTTATTTTTAATTTTGTGTATGAGTTGGGGGGCAGTGTGTACACATGAATGCAGTGCTCACAGAGGTCAGAGAGGGTGCTGGGCTACTCCAGTGCCGATACTGGGGACTGAATCAGATTCTCTGGAAGAGAACAGTACCCGCTCTTAATCCTAGAGCCATCTCTTTCAGACCTACACCTTTGAAATGTTTACCTCTAAACTAATTTACTCTGTATCATTTTAGTATGCTTGAAAATATAGAATAGTCTGCAAATTTGCATTTCATCTTTGCACAAGGGCCATGCAAATCTTTGTATCACTCCAAGTTTGCAGTCTGTGCTACTGAAATGAGCCCTTTAGTAGGTTTTAAAAAAAGAGATCATTTCCAGTCTATGTTTCAGCATGGTGATCTATTTTTAAATAACATTTCCTCATTTCAAAATCAATACTTGTTTATTGAATAAAACACAAATAAGCAAAAGTAGGAAAATTAAAATGACCTCTAATAGCACTGCCAAGAGACAATTACTACTAATAGGGGCCATATTTTTCTAAGATTTTTTCCTAAATGTTACACACACACACACACACACACACACACACACACACACACGCACGCACACGCACACATGATTGTTGCTGTTGTTACCCACGGCCACCTTCATTTCTAGAATGTGTGTAAGGGTTTAGGGTGCCGTCGGAAGGTCCTTTGTTGAGCAATGCACTGAGAAGAGGAGTTGAAACCTGCTGGCAGATGCTGAGGAAGAGATGGTTATTCACAATAATCTGTACAAGGGGAGACAGATGTGCTTGGGACAGGAGGAAAAGCCCAGAGACGCCAAGATATTAGCTTCGTATGAAATGCAATAGTGGGCTAGGGATGCAACTCAGTTGGTAGACGACTTCTCTAGCATGCAAAAGGCTCTAGGTTCAAACTCCAGTAACCCATAAACTGGGCATGGTGGCTTGGTGGCCAACACCTGTAATCCCAGGACTATGGGACCATATGTATTTATGTACATATATACTATATACATTCACACTACATACCTACATATACACAAGCTAAAAAGAGGCCCCCAGGTACAAGTTAATGCATGTTTATATGCAAAATGTTTAATCAAAAGAGGTTGATAACCCAAATGCCCACCCAAAGGTGAATGGATAAACAAATTGTGGTATATAGGTAATAGAATATTACTTGTCAATACAAAGGAATGGTGAACTGATACAAATCACACTATGAATATACCTAAAAATACTAAGGTAACTGAAAGAAGCTGGCATGTTGCACAGTTTCTATGAGTTATCTAGAGCAGTAAGCTCACCGAGACAGAAAGCAAACAGGTGACAATTAGGACCTCAAGAAAGGGACGAACAGACAGTAACTGTTTAATGGATATGAGTTGCCTTTTCAAGTGATGAAGCTGTGTCCAGAAGAGATTGTGGTATCACTTACACAAACTATAAATGTGCTAAATGCTAGCAGGTGGTACACTTTAAAATAGTTAATTTGTATTATGTGAATTTCTCCTTGAGAAGGGGGGAAAAAACCCTAAACATTATCTTTAGTGGCCACACACTGCTCCATTATGTGGCCAGACTATAATTTTAAAAAATGAGTCCTTCATTTTTTGACATAGAGATTATTTTTAAATTTCCCTTGTTAAAAAAAGAACTATAGCAAATAACCTAGCAGCTTAATATTTGCGCTTATCTCTATCTAGACAATTTTTTTTCAAGTAGTCTATTTAGATAATTTTTTTTCAGATTGCCCTTCAAAAAACATTTTAAAAGATGAAGATTCATCTACTCCAAGGAAATTATTTGTAACAATATGCTCAAAGTGGAGCCCCAATAAAATGGGGAAGATCTCCCAATGTTGCCCTAGCCACAGGAACCAGAGCATACCCATAAGTTCATCAAGCACCCACACATGTGCCTTATAAGTTCTATCAACAGTAGGATAATTTATACACCACTCAAAGAAGTGAAAAGATTATTATTTTTAATTAACTAACCCTCTCACACGTCAAAATACGACATGAACCATCAGAAAGGGATGGGGTGATGTGGTGGTTTGAATATGCTTGGCCCAGGGAGTGGTACTATTAGGAGGTGTAACCTTGTTAGAGTAGGTGTGGCCTTGTTAGAGTAGGTGTGGCCTTGTTGGAAGAAGTTTGTCACTGTGGGTGGGTGTGGGCTTTAAGACACGCATTGTAGCTGTCTGGAAGTCAGTCTTCTAGCAGTGTTCTGATAAAGATGTAGAACTCTCAGCTCCCCCAGCTCCATGCCTGCCTGGCTGCTGCCATGCTCCTACCTTGATGGTATTGGACTGAACTTCTGAACCTGTAAACCAGCTTACAATTAACTGTTGCCCTTATAAGCTGTGGTGTGGTCATGGTGTCTGTTTACAGCAGTAAAACCCTAACTAAGACAGGTGGTCTTCTCCTATTTTATCCCATCTCTCAGCTTGGGGCACTACAACCAAGTACCACAGGCTGGGTAGTGTAAACAGCAGTTTACTTTCTCACAGTTCTTAAGGCATAGAAACCCAAGACTATCCATTAGCATAGATAGCTTCACAAAGGCCTCTTTCTTGGCTTATTGATGGGGTGTTCTTCCTGTGTCCTCACAGTGTTCTTAGTGTGTCTGTGTGCATATTTCCTTCTTATTAGGACATTAGTCTTCGCAAGACCAAGGGCCTCTCCTCCCATTGATGGCGGCCTAGGCCATCCTCTGCTACATATGCAACTAGAGACACAGTTTTGGGGGGTACTGGTTAGTTCATATTGTTAATCCTCCTATAGAGTTGCTGACCCCTTCAGCTCCTTGGGTACTTTCTCTAGCTCCTTCTTTAGGGGCCCTGCATTCCATCCAATAGATGACTGTGAGCATCCACTTCTGTATTTGCCAGGCACTGGCATAGCCTCACAATGCCAGGGCCAGGAAGTGGAAGTGGGTGGATTGGGGAGCAGGGCTGGGGGGGGGGTATAGGAGACTTTTGGGATAGCATTTGAACTGTAAATGAAGAAAATACCTAATTTTTAAAAAGGACACTAGTCACCTCTTCAAAGGATGCTGTTGTTCCAAGATGAGATCTGTGGTACTGGAGTCAGAACATTAACATATGAATGTGGGTGTAGGAGGGGCACCATTCATTCCAGAGTGGGGACCTAGCCTGGCAGAATCTCCATCACCTCCTCTGGGTACCATTCGGAACCTGTATCCTTTCTTAGCTGAAGGGAGCCAAGGCAAAGAATAATACACCAGGAACTGCTCAATGTACCAAAATGCTTGACCGAGAAGTGGCATGTTTCATTTTCATTTCCAACCCTAGAAATCCCTACAAATCATTCAGATGGCCCAAGAATGAGACTGCTGTGCTCAGGAGAGTGACCCCCACAGATGTCAACAAACACCTCTAATGCCTGTCACAAATGCAAAGGAACCCTCAGCTCCAGCAGCCCACCATGCTATGTCTGCAAGCCATGCACCTCCCATCCCACAGCCCCTGCCCCATGCAGAGCTACAGACTCATGGACTGTGATCAATGCCATCATTTTCTCCCAGAGATCAGTGTCCTCTTCTAGATGCGTAAATCCAAATCAGCAGCCGCTTTGTTTCTCCCTATTACAATCATTTCGACTTTGTGCCTGTAATTGATGTCATTTGTCTTTCTTTCCTTCCTTTAATACTACTTTCATTTTTTCCTGCCTCACTTCTCCAGGGCCATTCAGCGAGAATTCTTCTCATCCTCCCAGTCTTCAGAAGTCCATCCATTCTCTACACTACTGCAAGAGGGAACACTCTTAAATTTGAAAAGCAGCAACATAACCACGGTGTTTGAAACACTTCACTGCCTTCAGTTCATGGTCTCTGGGGGCTGTAGACTTATAGCACACCTTCTGTCTTGGTTAGGGTTTCATGGCTGTGCTGTGAAGGAACACCCTAACCAAGGCAACCCTCATAAAGAAAAACATTTCATTGGGGCTGGCTTACAGTTTCAGAGGTTCAGTCCATTATCATCACAATAGCATGATGCATGCAGGCAGGCATGGTGCTGGAAGAGCCAAGAGTTCTACATCATGAGCTGAAGACTGCAGGAGGGGATTGTCTTCTGAAGGCAGCCAAGAGGAGACTGAAATCCCACACTGGGCGGACTCTGAGCATAGGAGACTGCAAAGCCCACCTACGCAACAGCACACTTCCTCCCGCAAGGCCCACACTTTCTCCAGTAAGGCTATAACTCTTTATTGTGCCATTCCCTAAGGCCAAGCATTCAAACATACAAATCAATGGGGCCAAAGCTATTCAGACCACCATACCCTCTCGCTTTGCACTCTTCATGTTTCCCAAGTCACCCAGAGCGAAGAGAGACTATCCTTCTGGGATCCTACAGAGTAGAACACAATCTGCCACTCCCCACCCATACCCCCCACACACACTGCCTCACCTACTCCTCTGCCTTCTGTCCACTTTGCTCCAACCATGCTGGCCTTCTCCACATTCCTCTAACTCTTCAAGCCCCACCATCGCAGAGCCTTGTTGAACTCTGGTCGGGAATGCTCTGCCCAGCCGGCTTAGTTAGGTTTCTGTTGCTGTGATAAACACCATGCACAAAAGCAATTTGGGAAGGGAAGGGTTTATTTTTTAATTTGACAGTTAGTTATTCATCATCACTGAAGTCAGCGCTGGAACCTGGAGGCCAGAAATGAAGCAGACGCCATTGGGAATGCTGCTTCCTGGACTGCTCTTACAGGCTCTTCTCAACCTGCTTTCTTATACTGTCCCAGACTGCCTGCCCAGGGCTAGCACTGCCCACAGTGGACTAGGTCCTCCCACATCAATCATTAATTAAGAAAATGTTCTACATATTTGCCTGCAGGACAATTGATGGATTTCTTCCTCAGTTGAGGTTCCCAAATGACTCCGGCTTATGTCAAGTTGAGAAAAACTGACCAAGACTCCTGCAGTCTGCAGGATCAGCTGTACCCATGCTTTTTGGATGCTTTATCAGGTTCTTTAACCTACCATGCCTCACCACAATCCCTTTCAACCTCCCAACACTAGGTAGGTGAGAAAGGTGAGAAGAGAAAGGGGGTCTGGTCTACAGAGTGGGGGGTCATAGATCTCTTCACACTACTTCCTGCTGAATAGGGGTGTCAAGTTCCTTGGGGAAAGTCCAAACTTTGTCATCAGGATATCTCCAACCAGCAACCAGCAACAAACAGTAATCCAGCAGTCCAGCAGTCCAGCAGTCCAGCAATCCAAAGGCAGCAGCAGGGACAGCAGTGGCTGCTACAGCCTCAAGGGGCTCTGGCATTTTTAGATACTCTCAAGAGTCCCCAGAATTCCTAAGCTGGCAGAATCACACCACTGCCAGAGCACAGGGCGAATCACAGTCAGCTGCTTCAATCATATTCAAACATATTCCCATAACATTACTGGGTTTTTAAAGAATCCAAAATTCTTACGGCACCTTGGTTTCCTTTCAGCCTTTTTCTTGACTCTCCCCTTGTTTCCTTATCTGCTCCCTCTATATTGTACTGCCCTGTGCTCAGAGCCCTTCTCACATGCACATAATGCTTATTTGTTCACTTATGCTAGGGATTGAATTCAGGCCCTGTACATGGCAGGTAAGCTCTACATTTTTTTTGTTTGTTTTGTTTTGTTTTTTTGGTTTTTTGTTTTTTTTGGTTTTTTTTGGATACAGGGTCTCTCACTGGCCTGAAACTGGAAATTATTGTAGGTTGACTGTCCAGCAAGCTCAGGAATTTCCCTGTCTTTATCTCTCAGAACTGGGATTGTACTCATCTGCCCTCAGGCTGGCTTCTTAGGTGGGTGCTGGGCATCAAGCTCAGGTGCCCACAATTGCATGGCAAGCACTTTACCAAATGAGTTGGTTCCCTAATTCCTTATGCATTTACTAGTTAATTTATTTATTTAAATATCACTTTGTAGCCAGGTATGGTGGTACGTGCCTTGGGAGGCAGAGGCAGGCAGATCTCTGTGAGTTCATGGCCAGCTTAGTCTACATAGTGAGTTCCAAGAAAGCCAGAGCTACATAAAGACCCTGTATCAATACCAAAACAACACAAACAGCAAATCGCTTTCTCTGTATATGATGTGGATATGAGGGGCATATGTTCACACATGAGAGTATGTGTATGTCTGTAAGCATGTGTACCTGTGCCCCAGCTCACATATGGAGGCCAAAGGACAGTCTTGGCTTCCACCAATCACCATCTTCTACCTGGATTGAGACAGGTTTTCTCATTGGTCTCTGCTGAACGCACCAGGCTGCCTGACTTGCCAGCTTGCTGGGATTCTGTCTCCACCTTCCATCCCACTGGGAGTGATGGGATAGCAGACACATGCTGTCACATCCAGCTTTGCGTGAGTTCTGGAGATCCACACAGGTCTCCATGCTTATGTGGCAAGTACTTTACCCACCAAGCCATCTCCCCATGCCCCCTCCCCATTTGTTTGAACAAAGTAGACAGTTTTCATCTATTTCTTCATTAAGACTACATTGCCCATAGTAGGTGTGTAGAGAATGCATGAAAATCTTGGGCAAATACATTTCTTCCATATTTATTACCTGCGTGTTTCTGTAACTATGTATTAACTTACTGCCGCTTCTGCTACAATGTATATTGCTTTTTTTCCTATAACCGCTATCCCAGGCCTGACACACATCTGCTCAATATTTGTGGAGTAGATAAAAGAGGACCAAGCTTCCACTCTGCCAGTGAGAACATTGAGGTAACACATCCTGTTGCAAATAGGTGGGAAGCACATAGTTAGACTCTAGGTCTTTTGTATCCCCAGTGTCTCTCCTTGGAACTTTCCAGCTCTGCCAGATTTGGTTAAAAATCCACCTGGGTTCCCAAGTATGCTGTACATTCCTTGAGACGAGAACAAAGCAATGAGCTGCTGGGAAGGTCCTATAGTGCCCAGCCAATGCATGGTATCCATCACACTTATTCAAGAGATGTTTGTGGTTTGAGTGCTCAATAAAAAAGAGAGAGAGAGAGAGAGAGAGAGAGAGAGAGAGAGAGAGAGAGAGAGAGAGTTGTTAGCATTGTTTCCACTTTTAATGACAGAAATGATAATAACCTCCCAGCAGTGTGCTTTAAATAGGTTCAAGACACTGAAACACAATTTTAACAGTGTCTTTCATCAGCTCACTCCCCGGAGAGATGAAATGAGCTCGTAATGAGATTCCTGCAATGAGTCAAAAAGCAGGGGGAAGGGGTGCAGGGCTTGGCTGCAGTTGGCACAGATGCTGTGCTGGCATTTGGGAGTCCAATTTCCCTCTGGTACTCAGAGCTGGCCTCCAGCCGTGGGGGACAGACAGCAGCAGCAAGCCAATGCTGAGCCTGCCTTCTCTCTTCTGGGCATCATCCCTTCAGGGCCAAGCTATCGGCAGTGGAGAACTGGTACAGAACGGATCGTTGACTCCGAATGTGTATCCTTGGCTGCCAAGCTCTCTCTGAATTCCCCCCACAGAACAGCACACTGGTCAATTGCCAGCAATACAATAGGTTATTTCTCGGTAAGACACTGTTACAAAGACTTTTTGAAAGACAGAATCTCACCCAGATCTGCCTGATACTGATATAGCTAAGGATGACCTTGAACTCCCGATCCCTGTGTCTGGATGCTGAGGGCTGAGATGACACGTGTGTATCACCACACCTGGTTTGTGAAGGCTCCTATAATGTTTCCACTGTGAACATGTCGGAGTTGATTGATTTGGAAGTACAGGTTAGCACTACTGAGCTTTAAGTTTTTGTATCATATAGTGGTCAAGAAGTAACATATCAGGGCCCATAAAGGCCTAACAAGTCACTGGATAAGGTGAGGGAGATTTCTGTCATGTCTGATCTACAGTCAGCATGTCACTAGGAAAAGGAACAGAGAACATGGGGAAAGGGTGGAGAGGCCACCTAAGTCCTCATCCAGGGACAGTGATGCCATAGTTCATGCTGGAAAGGCTTCTGATAGGTTTCCTACTCCTCTCTGTCAGAGCTTCCCCAGGGGATGCTATACAAAGACAAGCTTTTACAATGCTGTCCTATCTAGGTGCTAATTACCAACTTGACAGGTAGAACAGCAGGTCTCAACATGTGGGTCTTGACCCCTTTGGGGGTTGAAGAACCCTTTCACAGTGGTCACACAACAGATTTTCTGCATATCCAATATTTATGTTATGATTCATAACAGTATCAAAATTACAGTTATAAAGTAGCAATGAAGTAATTTTATGGTTGTGGGTCATCACAACACAAAGAACTGTGTTAAACAGTGGCAGCATTAGGAAGTTTGAGAACTACTGCTTAGAATTACCTAAGACACAAGTTTCTGGGCCTATCTATCTGTGGAGGATTATTGAAAGGATGATAATTAAGATAGAAACACCCACCCTAAGTGTGTATGTGTAGGGTCTTGGGCTGCATAAGAGAAGAAAGCAAGCTGAGCGCCAGCATCGTCCTCTCTGCTTCTTGACTACAGATGCAGTATGGCCAGCCACCTCATCATCCTGTGCTTGAGACTGGTTTTCCATTATGAATTGTATCCCCTCAAACTGTAAGCTAGGCACTTTTCCCCTTAAATTGATTTTTTAAGGTATCTTATTACAGATGTATCCTTGTGCTGGAGCATCCAAGGGTTGTCTCCATCCTAAATGACTCCCTACCATACATAAGTGAGTGCCCCTGTGGCAGTTTGATTAAGTGTGGCCCGTATAGACTCATGTGTCTGAATGCTTGGCCCATGGGAGTGGCACTGTTAGGAACTGCTCTGTTAGAGTCAGTGAAGCCTTGTTGGAGGAAATGTGTCAGAGGAAATGTGTCACTGCAGAGGTGGACTCTGAGGTCTCCTATGCTCAAGCTCTGCCCAGTGTGGATCCAATCTCTTCCTGTCTGCCTTTTGAGCAAGATGTAGAGCTCTTGGCTACTCTAGCACCGTGTCTGCCTGCACATTGCCACGCTTCCCTCTATAATGATAATGGACTAACCCTCTGAAACTGTAAGTCAGCCACAATGAAATGTTTGCCTTTGTAAGAGTTGCAAAGACACCTTGGTCGTGGTGTCTTCACAGCAGTGGAAACCCTAACTAAGACAGACCCCTTTTCTTGAGTGCCCTGTGGCTGTCATGTCCATTCTATGTTTCATGTTTCAATGTCTATGTCTCATGTTTCAGCTATGGTGCAACTTTACCTTTCTACCATGGTGAAGAGGTTAGTCTCCTCTGTGTGGGGGTTCCCTGTGCTTGCTCTCGGTGCCTTTTTTGAAGTTACATAAGCGATTTATTTATTACATCCCTCATCACAAATAACTCAACAAGCTATCAATAACTCAAACTCCAATGGGCCAGTGATGTGGCTCAGCAGAGAAGGTAAAGAAACTTGTATGTAGGCTTGGCAGCCTGATTTTAGTCCTCAGAATTCACATAAAGATGAAAAGAGAACCAACTCCACAGAGCTGTCCTTTGACATTCTCCTATGTGCTGTGAAATATATACCCATTCACATATAACACACACACACACACACACACACACACACACAAACATGCACAAACATACACACGCAAACACACACATAAACACACACACAGAGACATACACAAACACACACACAAACACACACACAAACACACACACACACACACACACACACTTAAAATAACCCCTTAAAAGCACTGACTGATTGCTTATACTTTACCAGTTTCCATGGAGAGACAGATTAAAAGTACTAACCTAACAGTTAAGTCACCAAAATTTTGTAAAGAGCCCCTGGGATTTCTTCTCAGTAACCAGTGGCTTGTCTGACATGCCAAATGCACTCTAGGGCTGTTCACCTTGTGTTTTTCCAAACTTCTTCAATTTACATCATCACAAAGAACTTCCCTGGGCATCCATCTTCCTTAGGAGAGAAAGGTACTGAAAATGGCAGGTGTTCCTCCACTGTAACATGAAATTAATGTTTTTTTTTTTTTTTTTTTTAAAGCGAGTGTTAAGTGTGGGGGAGGAGGTGCTGCAGCACTGAATGCCAGGCAAGGCTTTACTCTGGTCTTCTGGGTCAAGGGCTAAGATACTGGCTAACGTTGGGCACAGTGGCACATAACTGTAATTTCAATACTTTAGAGGTGAATAAAGCAGGAACCTTATATGTTAAGAATGACTGGGGCTGTGTTGTGAGATCCATACCAGCTTTGTCTATTTAGTGAGACCTCATCTTAAAACAAAACAAATAATTTCTAGGCAGTGGTGGTATATGCCTTTAATCCCAGCACTCAGGAGGCAGAACAAGCAGATCTCTGTGAGTTCAAGGCCAGTCTGATCTGTAGAAAGAGTTCCAGGACAGCCAGGACTACACAGAAAAACTCAATATTGAAAACTAATAGCTCTGTTTCATCTAAAAACCTAAATACAAAAACAGAAAGAAAGAAAAAAGAAAGAAAGAAAGAAAGAAAGAAAGAAAGAAAGAAAGAAAGAAAGAAAGAGGGAGGGAGGGAAGGAGGGAGGAGAGAGAGAGAGAGAGAGAGAGAGAGAGAGAGAGAGAGAGAGAGAGAGAGAGAGATTGATTCTGATTAGGTGTTCACATGGTCAGCATCTGTCTTAGCTGGGTTCCTATTGCTGTGACGAGACAACAGGACCACAGCAACTCTTACAAAGAAAAACATTTAATTGGTTACTTGGTGGCTGGCTTACAGTTCAGGGGTTTAGTTCATTATTGTCATAGCAGGAAACATGGCAGTATGTAGTCAGACAGGGTGCTAGAGAAGATGAGAGTTCTACATCTTGATCTGCAGGCAGTGGGGAGAGAACTGGATTGAGCTTCTAAGACTTCGAAGCCTGTCCTCACAGTGACACACTTCCTCCAGCAAGACCTTCTAATCGTGACACTCCCTATGGGCCAAGCATTCACACATGTGAGTCTATGGGGCCATTCCCATTCAAACTACCACACCTCTCCATCCATCCCTGGTAGGAGTATTGGTGAGAAAGCAGTAGAGGATAATTGTTACTCTCAAAGAAATCACATTGTTTCATTAGAGAGGATAATTGCTACTCCCAAAGAAAACACATTGTTTCGTCTGGGGGTTCTGATACCCTTCCCAGCCCTACAGTGTTTTCTATTTGGAATCATTGTCTCTGCCACCACCCCGCCCTGGATAGTGACTCAAGTGAAATCAACCTCCAAACAGTCTCCGGAAGCAGGAACACATACATCAGGGACCACAGGCACGTCACCTCAATCCATGCGCTGCTTGCCCACTGTCCCCTCCCCCCGTGCCTGTCTTCTTTCTAAGAAGGCATCCCTTTTCTATTTCTGGTGTAAACTTTCTTCACCGAGAGAATTTTTCCCCCTCAAGGTTTCTCAGGAAAGCCTAGGGAATCATAGTCATCATAGTCAATTGAATTATGTTCCAGTGGAAGTAGGCTGACTTGTAGGTGAAAGGAAAAAGAAGGTAATAATATAATAGTTTTTTTTTTTAAATCAAAAATGTTTCTTAAAGGAGATTTTATCCAATGAGTTTTCTATTAGCTTGGTACAAGATTTAGTCCTGGGTGTGCATAAGAAGACAAAACAGGGAGAACTGGATCTGGAGGAGTCCTTGTTCTTGCCTCTTTCAGATCCACAGAGATACATGGTGCTGAGAGCAGAGAGATGGACTTATGTCTGGGCATTTGTTGCCACTAAGATAAGGAAAAAACAAACAAACAAACAACAATAACAACAACAAAAAACAATGGTGGTAGAACTTTTCTTTGATGCCAAATTCTTTTGGGCAGCCGTTCAGAAAGAAGTTGATACTTGGGCTCATCTTCAAAAAAAAAAAAAAAAAATCATCTCAAAACTTCAAACATTCAGCATTCTCTGCACAAGATCCCCAAATGTCCTAGGATTCAATGTGGATTTCAAAACCCATTTCTAGGCTGTTGCTTTCATATTTGCTAGACCTGTTGATTCTACAACATGCCAACACATGAATCCATCTGTCACAATGGCATGGTGCCCTCTCTGCAGGACAACATGCCAATATCCACCCGCCCAGCCAAAATGACATTAGCAACAATGCCCTGCATGACATAATAAACTGTATGCTCATGTGGTAAGATGGTCTTCCCAGGGAGGGCAGAGGCTGCCAAGTGGAGAACACGCTGCTCATCAGCAAGTCATGTGTGACCCAGCTCATCACAGACCACGATCCTTGGGTGGCATGAGTCTCTCGTTTGAGGCTCTGCTGATGGAAACAATTCTTCCTCAACAGGGCCTCCCACAGCATGGACAGAGCTCTTGCTGGAGAGACATGGCTGCAGCCAGAACACCCAGATGGTAATCAACCATCCCAGTGTGCCAGAGATGGGCACTTTTTGGCAAGTAGGATTCTGAGCGTCGAAAACAAGAGTCTCTGGCAAACTAGGAAGAGATGACCACCATAGCTGTGCATCCATCCTGGGTCAGGCCAGGCAATCTCTTCCTGTCCTATATCTCTATCCAGCTTTGGTTCGATTTCTGCTTTCATGGTGGGGATTTTGAAATGCAACATCTAGTATAATATCCTCTACTAGAGTGGGGGTTCAATCCATTCACTCATTTTTAAGAATAAAGCAGATGTGAAGGAATGTCTCTAAGATCATCTTAGAGAAAAGGCTGTGATTTCTACCCTGGACTCTTCTTCCCTTCCCCCCCCCTCTTCCCCTTGCCTCTCCTTCTCTCTCCTCCACTCCCCGAGGAAGAAAGAGAGAGGTTCAAAGGAAGGGGGAGACACAAGAAAAATGGGGGAACTGAGAGAGACAACTACCATGCTTTTCATATGTAGAATCCAAATGTGTGTGTATGTGTGTGTGTATGTGTGTGTGTGTGTGTGTGTGTGTGTGTGTGTGTGTGTGTGTGTGTGTAGGATGACAGCAAAAGACAGAATATTTGGAGTGAGGAAAATAATCAGTGGAATTGGGCAGAGTGCATAAAAGAGGCTTTGTGGGGGTGAATATGAGAAAAACGTAACGACATCTATGTGCAAAATGTAGTGAAACCTATTATTTCATATGCCAACTTAAAAATGGAAACTAGTAAGCCTGCTGTCTTCAGATAAGGACCAGCAAGGCCCTGAGGCTGCCATGGCTACTGGACTAAACTTGGATGCAGATTCTGCCAGTGTTAACCTTGAGATGATAATAACCTCAACTTAACCAGAGCACTTGAGACCCAAGCCAGCGCACCCATTGCATGGCCTGGGTTTGCTATCCTTAGAAACTGTGAGGCAAGAAACACATGTTCTAACCTTCTAGGCATTGTGTTTATGTGTGGAGGCAGATGGAATTTTAAACCATGCAGATGCAGGACCTCAGTGAAGAAACACTGGACTCTGGGAGATCAAGGTTCCAGTATGGCCATTTGACAGTGAGAAATCAGAGTCCAAAGGAGGCCTTGTGACGTTATATAGCTGCTTCCTAGCCACCACATGTGGGCCCTGGATTTCCTGACTCCTGTCTTGTGCTGGATATGTTCAGAGCTACCACTACTCGGGGTGACAAGCCCAGTTTCCTGGCTTCTGATGTCTAGCTGTCAGGCCCCTCTGGTCTGACTTGGTTTACATTGTAAAGACAAACAGTGCCCTCCACACCGTGCCTTTTCAGTCTGGAAGCTTTAGCTGGCTGGATACCCTCTACATGGAATAGAGTTCCCACTCATGTTTGATGTCTTTCAGAGTTATACCATTTCTCTGAGATCTTATGGGAAAAGAATGTATCTCCAGTCTTGTCACTGCATTGAAAAACTTGATAAAAAAATCTTTTCTGTGTACTCTGGAAACATCATGATTGACCCCCAGCTTTGCCCATCAGGCAGGATCTTATCCGCTTCTGTTTGGATGTCTGCAGTGTGAATAAACTATCATTCCAACTAAACACAGCAAATATTCCTAAAACAACTATACTTCCAAGAAGGAATAGAGTGGAAGATGGCAGAGATGGGTCAAAATATATTGCATAGCTGTAACCCTCAAGCAGGATTTCTGTATGGAAGTAAACACTCGAGTCATACTTACGTTGAGCACATAGAACGCATCTATGTTGCCTTGCTTTATGTCCTTTACTTAGTAGGAATGAAAAGATGATAAGATGTTAATTCTGAATGGTGGACATATGGCTGCTATGCTCTTTTTAAAAGCTATAATAATAAGGTCAGTGAAATGGCTAAGAGAGTAAAGGCACTTGCTGCCAAATTTAATGACCCTAGTTTTATCCTCTGGACTCCCAAGGGTGGAAGGAGAGAATCAATTCCAGCAAGTTGTTCTCTGACCTCCACACATGTGATATGGCATGTGTATACATACATGTATACACAATGAACGTAACAAAAAATGTTAACTGCATTATAGTTGAATAATATATAATTTATAACATACATTTTTGAAGAGGACCTGAGTTCTTGTCCCACACCTACACTGGATGGCTCACAACCTCCTGCAACTCTAGCTGATATCCTTTTCTGACCTCTGTGGGGACTTGTGTTCATGTACATATACCTCTCTCTGTACACAATATATAATATACACACATGCCTAATTTAAAATAAAATACATCTTTAAAAATATGTATATTTTATATAATATGCACCATGCTTACTAAAGTTATTTTTGAAATTAAAAGTGTCTTAGCTTAATGATTTATTATGTCTAAGACATTTAACAAATGCTTGACACAAATATCTCATTAAATCTTCCCAGCAACTTTCTAAAGAAAAGACTGTTTCTTTCCCCTTTTTCTTGAAGTTCAGAAAGAATAACTTGTTAAAATTCACCTAGCTTCCAAGTGGAAGCTGAATCTAGTTCTGTCTAAAACCAGAGATCTCCATATTTAAATTGTGACTAGAACTGTATGTAGGTGCAGAAATAAGATGCATGTGTAAATGGAGACAGTTTGGGAACATTGGTATAGTAAATAATTATCACTATAAATCAAAGTTGTGATAGGGAGATAGTAGCCAGGAGAGTAAAAAAAAAACCCATGGGTCTGCAACCCTAGAGGTGGAACAACAATATGAACTAACCAGTACCCCCTGAGCTCGTGTCTCTAGCTGCATATGTAGCAGAAGATGGTCTAGTTGGCCATCATTGGAAAGAGAGGCCCCTTGGTCTTGCAAACTATATATGCCCCAGTACAGGGGAATGCCAGGGCCAAGAAGTGGGAGTCGGTGGGTAGGGAAGCAGGGGCGCGGGGGGG
>NC_034591.1:52537912-52548120 GCF_900095145.1 Mus pahari
GTAACAAGATCTGACGCCCTCTTCTGGAGTGTCTGAAGACAGCTACAGTGTACTTACATATAATAAATAAATTAATCTTTAAAAAAAAAAAAAAAAGAAGAAGACTTTGTGAAACAGTCATTCATTCTTCAACTATACTTTTCTGATTAATGCCATGGGCTAGCAAGGTGTGGAGGGCTACGGTATTAGACAAGAGAGGATCTGGTACAATTTATCAGTAAAGAGGGGATGAGGAGACATTCATAATGCATGAATAAGGTAATTTCACATATGTTGGACATTATAAGAAAAATTAAAATGGAACTTAAGAGTAATGGAAAAGAGGGACTTGAGTGACGGGTGTAAGAAACTTGCGGATTAAAATTTGAGACCAGGTTTCCTTTCTGCCTCTCTAACAATGAGGACACAGAACTAGGGGACCCTAGGTTACAATCAGTGAGGTTTGGGATGTATTAATATGTGGGGATGACCGACCGCATCAGAAAGAGACTATATTTTTCTATACATCTAGTCTCATTAATACTTGAATAGGTTGGGGTGGGCGTGAAGGGAGCAGGCAGAGCATGTGTGATGTGATAATGATTTCAACAACAAGCCAAGCCATGTGACTTGGGCAACAGAAAATAAACAAGCTAGGGGAAGGCACAAGATGCGTGTTGAACTTAGGGACAGATTATTCCAGACAGATAGGGAAGGGCTAGACTTTGAAAAGCCAGCATGGGGCTTTGGATCAAAATTTAGAATCACAGTAATGGGACAAGAGAAGCAAATAATAAAGTGATATTTTATATTCTGATTGCATACAGAATATAGGATAGACAGACATTCACAAGGCAGGAGAAACTTCCAATCATGTACTACATAATAGTGCAAGCAACAAAAAGATGTATGTCCCACAACATTCCCATAAGACCATCACAGGTCTGAAAAATTCCTATAAATTAATGGCAACATTGTAGCACAGTGTACTGCTCATGTGTATAGGGTGAGGCTGGTCCACGTGAACCTTCTACAATGCCATTCACACAGAAAACTA
Organism: Mus pahari; assembly: GCF_900095145.1. Taxonomy (NCBI): domain Eukaryota; kingdom Metazoa; phylum Chordata; class Mammalia; order Rodentia; family Muridae; genus Mus; species Mus pahari. The sequence goes on from NC_034591.1 coordinate 52,538,949, forward strand.
ATAGACACAGTTACATTCATAATGCTTGACATGCTAATAAATGACCACATCACTGGTCTGTGACATTCCCATACTGCTATTTACACACCTTCTGTTTTCCACATCTCTTCATTGCATTAAGAGAGCAAACTGAGTGAATGGCCTCTACCATCTAGGATTGCACAGCTACATTTGACATTGCCCACATGACAGTGGAATTGCCTGCTAAGTTCTTCAGAACATCTCCAATTTACACGGGCCCTGGGAAACTTTTATCTAAGCAAGCGGGAAGGGAGGCTAGGGATGTAGTTCAGTGGGTGAGTATCTGTTTCCCATTCACAGATGCTCTACTTCCATCCCAAACACTACATAAATAACCTGGTCATGTTGGTACACGCCTATAATCTCAGAATTTACGAGGTAGAAGCAGGATATTATCTAACAAAAGTAAAGGGAAGAAACAAAGAATAGAAGGGCGTATCTGAGAAACACTGCAACGAAAAATATCCAAGGCTGAGCCCTAAGAACTAAGATCTGTATACAGACCATGTGAGCCTAGTTGGAGGTGGCAGCCTTGGTTCTGCCCCACACTTCTGGAGGATTGGGCTGTTCTCATCTGTTGTACTTGAACAGATTGTGAACATGATCTCTCCCTCTTTCTGGTTTTAAACTCAGTGGAGTCTTTCTGAAGTACTTAGTCGGGTAGGTGGGAGGACTGTGGGAAGAACTAAAGCTTCCGGGGGCAGAGAGCTCATGCACAGATGGGAAGTTTGCAGAGCACAGATCATAAGCAACTTCAACATTTAGAAGACTTCCTTTCTCACTAAAATTGTTCTAGCCTTTGAGAAATAACCAAGAGCTTGTGCCATATGCCTCAAATATCACTAATTCTCTAGTAGTTTCCAAAGATATTTAAACTACTATTGCTCTCAAGTCTATAATTAACACCTCATTTACTAGCATACCTTTGTAATATACACATACATACATACATATTTCCTAGATTCTGTTTTTAAAGCCTAGAGATTTGCCTGCTATCTAAAATGAAAACAGGGAAAGATGAAGAAAGGTGAAATTTATAATAGAATGCAAGAGTTACTCCGCCTGTTTCAAGAGCTGGGCTCAGGTTCCCCAACTCATTAGTGCAAAACACTCTTGGATTCTAACTGCACTGCTGGGTTATGTATGTGTACAGGTCAAGCAGAGGGACTTACAAAGAATATTGTGACCAATACTAACCCATCTTCTTCTGATATACAAAAGGGGCATAGAAGGAAGAGCTGTGATTCCTTTTGATAGAATCATAGCATCTTTTATCACCACACACCCTAACCTACCATCCCCACAACATGGCCCTCTCTTTGATTCTTAGCTTTCCCCTATCAGAGCCCACACATTCATCTTCCAACTTCCTCTTTACCTTCCATTGTCTTCAAGAACTCTCTGGCTTCCAAGTTCCAGATAGAAAGTACTAGAAACAAATACCTCCTCATCCTGGACCAGAGGAGCAGACCCCCAATCAATAATGGATAAGAGCTGGTACCTGCCCTTTGGGCTCAATAAATTGAGTCATCTGTTTCTATCTCTAAGGGTTTCATGACAGAATAGCAATCTAGGCTCCCTAATACGTTTTTTTATAACATTTTGTCTGTACGCAATAGGGTCTTGCTATCACACAAAGTAGCCTTGATCTCACAGTAATGGTCCTGCTTCAGCTTCCCAAGGGCTACGATTACAAGAGTGCACTACCACACTTGTAATCTAGTTACTTTCATAATAATGTGCTTTAGGCTCATAGGCATCCCTTCCTGATCTTATTTCTTGGTCTCTCTCCTTTGTCAATGTACCTGGGAACCTTAACCAGACTCATGGCTTGCATTTACATCATTGTCTGTGGAAACCAAATGGAGGCATAAGGTAAAATTTTTTCTCTAGCTCATGGAATTCAAGGTGTGCAGGAAATAGTACCTATAAAAAACATCTAAAGGTAACTTCATTGGTGAGAGTTTCCTGGCAGCAAAACACAGGGCACATCCAACTTGGTTATGGTGTATTGTCCATCTCTGTATAATTGAGTTGGCTTGACCAAGGTCTTGTTTATGGTTTTTGTACTAATGGACATGATTGACCTTATCCTGTAAATTTCCTTTCCTCCACTGTCGTTCCCAGGTTGGGCTAAGCTAGTCTCATTAGTTAAGAGGTTGGCATGTCTCTGAAAGTCTGTCATAGACATTTCTTCTACCTGGAATTTTCCAGGAGGAACATTTCCACAGAGGTTGTTATATATCCAAAGTATACAATGAAATTAGGGTGTAGTAGTACACATCTGTAATCCCAGGAGGCTGAGGCAGGAGGATCACAGGTTTGAAGTCAGCCTAGGAAATATAGAAAGATATTGTCTCAGAAAAAATATATAAATAAAAATAAAGTACACAGTTTGATAGTTTGAAATACACAGTAAATTAATTGATTAAGCTAATTATCACACATAAAGTTCACTCTGAGCACATTTCCCATATGCAATCAATGTTAACAGTATTAGTTAACTAACATAAAGTTAAACCAACTGCTCATTAGATCTCTTGACTAACTTAACCGACACTGCAGCTTTCCACCCGATGACCTGCATCTCCATATTTCATAAGAGAATGTTTTTGATCACTGATTCCATTTCTTTAAAGCTTCTAGGACCATCTCGATTTTTTTAAGGCTTTTTTTTATAGTTAGATTTTCCAAAATACTATCTTATTAATTGCCATCTTTTTTTCTCCACTTTTAAAAATTGAAGTCTAATTTACATAGCAAAAAATTCACCCTTTTGAAGTGTACAATTTAGCCGTTTTCAGTATATTCATAAGGTTGTTCATCCATCATCACTGTATAATTTCAGAACATTTCTATCAGTCTCTAAAGGAAAGCATGCACCCATTAGCAGTCATTCCTATTCTCCTCCTGCCCACAGACTATGACAGTCATTAATTTGGTTGCTACCTCTATGAAGTCGCCTACTGTAGACATTTCATATAGATCGATTCATGTGATAGGTGGCCTTTTGTGCCTGACTAAGCATAATGTTTTCAGAGTTTGCCCGTTTGGCACATGCCAGAATTTCTTTCGTCATTATGTCTAAATAGCCCATTTATTATTTATCTGTTCGTGGGTTGGTGCTAGTCTTAGGCTGTACTGTATGAACACGTTAGGAAAAAGATAGACATGAGCAGTAGAGCTGAGAGAAAGGGGTCCCAAAGGACAACCAAAAGGCTTTGTTCCCCTTTGCATAGATGGGCAAGCTATTGTAAATCCCTGGTTCCAGCTTTCATGATTGAGCCTCAGTAAAAACACAAAAGAAAAACAAAGTATCCTACAACCCTGGGATGGCAAATTGCCTTAATCAACCAAGAGCTGTGAAATCAGTCATGGGATCCTGAGCTGTCTCAAGAAGGTATTAGATAAGAGGTCACCAAGAGAACTTCAGCTAAATTATGGAAGCTCTGTCTCCTGAAGGCTCCAGTATGTTTACATGTCCTGAAATTGCAGATGGATCATTCTTGCTGCACCAAGAACTAAGGCACCAGAGCATTTTCTCACATGTGTGGACTTTCAAAGTGTGGGCCTTTTACAGAGGATGTTGGAAAGACCCACTATGATTTGGGAAGGAAAAAGGTTGACTTAGTTAGGGTTCCAATTGCTGTGATGAAACACCATGACCAAAGCAACCTGGGGAGAAAAGGATTTACTCGGCTTATACTTCTTTAACACGGTTCATCACTGAAGGAAGTCAGCACAGGAACTCAAACATGGCAGGAACATGGAGGCAGGAGCTGATGCAGAGGCCATGGAGGAGTGCTCCTTACTGACTCACTCCTCATGCCTTACTCATCCCACTGGGTTTCTTATAGAACCCAGGACTGTCAGCCCAGGGATGACACCACCCACAATGGGCTAAGCCCTCCCCATCAATCACTTATTAAGAAAATGCCCCACAGGCTTGTCTGCTTACAGCTAGAACTTATTGAAGCATTTTCTCAATTGAGGTTCACTCCTTTCAGATGACTCTAGCTTGTGTCAAGTTGGTAAAAAAAACTATCCAGCATGAAGGTTTCTTTACCAGTCCACGAATATGCCACCCACCTCACAAAAGCTCTTTAACGTCCACAGCATAGAACACACGTGTGCTCTCTACCTGCCTCTTCCTTCAGGGATCCACCTTTATATATGTGCAGCTGCTTGAAGTATTCACAGTTCACTGCAGTTCCTTCTACTAAAATATTCTGTTTCTTTTGAGCACTTTCTTTTGCTTTTAGCCTTTGAGTTCACTAACCTTTTCTTTCTGTGATGTCCAGTCTGTGTTAATCCATCTACTATGTCTTTTAATCGGACACACCATAATTTTCCTACCCAGAAGTTCAATTTGGTTTATTTTTATTTTTAAGGTATCTTTTAAAAATTTCAACCTATATTTTAAAATATATGGAATAGGAGCTGGAGAAATGGCTCAAGAAGCTAAGAGTGCTTGCTGCTCTTACAGAAGACTGGGGATTGATTCCTAGCAACCACATGGAGTGGCTCCTAACACCCTGTAAAACCAAGGAATCTAATGTTCTCCTCTGGGCTCCACAGGTAACCACAAGCATGTGAGCATACATACATACAACACACACACACACACACCTTTCTTAAAATTAAATATGTTAAATATATTCATATTTATATTAGCTGCTTTAATATCCTTGCTAATTTTATTATCAATCATCAGTTACTAGTTATAGATACTTTTGATCCTTATTCTATATTTGCTTTCCTGTTTGTTTTCATACCTAGTAATTTTAAATTAGGTAGTGGATATTGTGAATTTTACCTTGCGGGCACACCAAATCATTTTGTATTGCTGTAAATATTTTTGAGATTTTCTTTTTGTGAAGGAAAAAATTAAAATTGACCTTTCTGCTCTCGCTTTATATTATTTATTCAGTAGGATAAGAAGAGTATTTAGTCAATCACCAATGACACCTCATTAATGAAGCCAGCCCTTTCCAAGCTCTCTGTCCAGTTATATCTGGTTCAGATTTATAGTCTGACATGGGGCGGGGGAGGTGCTACATAGTCTCAATCCTCAGTGAGAGCCACATGCTGTCATCTTGTCTTTCTCCAGTCTCAGATAGTTTCTGCAGATGCCCGTGATGGTTGGTAGTCAAGTTTGTTCTAGAGAGCTCCAGAGCGGTTTTAGAACTGCCCTTCCCAGCACTGTGCCTGTTGTGCAGACTGGAGCCATCTTTATCTGCCCAGACTCTGAGCTCTCTTTTCTCCACCTAGAGCACCACAGACCTCAGCTCCCTCACAAGCAAACTGGGAACTCATGAGATGCTAAGTTAGACAGTTGCACACCCCACCTCCTTGCTTCCTGTTGATCGTAAATAACCATTCTCTGTTGTTCATGGACATGAAAGCAGCTGTTTTGAATACTTTATAGTTGGTTGTCTATTTCTATGAATGGTTCATGATATTATATCTTGTTTGGAAGCAGAGTTCTACCCTTTTGCTTTTAAAAAATATGTGCATTTGGCCCTGGCCATGCCAGCAGGGGCGGTTGGAAGACAGACAGCCAAGCACCTGTCCCAGGCACCATACAATGGATGGCTGTGTGATGGAGGGATGGAGAGGGTGCTGTATTCAGTGGAGAGATGAAAGAGAAAGCAAGGCTGAAGGTTTCATACATTGTGAAAAGAGGTGGAAGTGGAGACTCAACAATGATGAGGAACTGTAGGCTTAGATTTTTCAAAACCTACTTTGATTACTATTCTTTAACACTTTGACCTCCCTTCTAGCCCACCAGCCACCAGAGCTAGGGGAAAAGAAAGCTTAATAGGAAACGGGGGTTGTGGACTTGTTTAGAAATAGTTCTTTGGGGCAATTTCAATCTTCATTATCAACAGTCCAGTCCACTGGCAAACACCAAACACAAACCATCAGTGGCAGTCTATTTGGCAAACACCAAACATGAATCAGTAGGAGCAGGTAGATCCAGAAGAAACTGTGAGGCTCAACTGGTCAGTACCGGTCTGTGGAAATGGCAAGAAGCAGCCAGAACACCATCAGAAGTTCTTTGGTGGATTTCTCTCTACAAAGTCATAACAAGTGAAGGTCAGAGAAGAAAGTTAGGTGAACCAACGCATTGGTGACATCAGCGAAGACCAGCATCAACAAAGCCCAACGATACTCAGAAAGTAGTTGCAAGATGAACGAATGCCAGAGTGTTGTCTGATGTCTGTTGGGTTGTACTTATACTCTTCTTAAACATCACCTGCCTCTCAAGCATCCCCTCCAGCAGAACATCGCAGGTTCTGTCACCAGGAAACTCCCAGAAAAACACCCTGTGTCTGCTCTCAGCAAACCATCCTCCCACGTGTCTGCTTCAGCAAAACACCCTCTCATCATAAGTCAGTTTCCAGAAAAACACCACACGGCACAACTGAATCTCCAATGAAACCAGAAATTCCCACTTTAGGGAACAGGGAACTAAGAGGAGGCCATGGTGAGGTCCTGGCCTAGGTTGTCACCACGGCCATGTCTGGATCTGAAGTCCTGCTGCAGCTGGGGGTCTCTGTTGATGTCTGTGTTACCACCAAAGGCCAAGTGGATGTCCATGGTCCAGGCTGACACCAGAGACCATGTGGATATCTGAGGGCCAGGAGAGCTGGTTCCACCCCTCGCCAGGGCAGCACCGTAGAGCTGACCCTGCCAGCAGGGGAGAGAGTGAGCCAGCCCTTGAGGGAGAACAGGCCTCACCCCTCACCCCTTGCCTGCTGTGGAGTGGCTTGGGTGACGGAGAGATCTCCAAACCCACCTCCTATCCACGCCCCTCACTGCCTGCAGATCCAAAGCTGCAGGATCTCCATGACACAGAACAACAGTAAACTAAGAGGAGTCCTTGTGAGACTCCAGCATAGATAGTGTAGCAGAAGCCAGAGGTCTGGAAACAAACCTAGTGATTCATTGCAATAAACATTTGCAAGTAAAGAGGTGTGAACAAAGAGTACACTGTGTGAGACTCTGTGACACACTGCAACTACAACTTCCACGACAAGATTTTATTTCTTTTATATTTTATTTTATTTTATTTTGGAGGGGAGGTTGCAAGGGCATAGGGCAGATATGAAGGGATGAAGAGATATGTGGGATTGGGGTACATGACGTGAAGTTCACAAAGAATGAATAAAAAATTTTTTTAAATGTGTGCACATGGTGCATGTGTGTTCCTGTGGCAGGTTACAGATGTGTGTGGGTGCACATGCATGCATGTGCACATGTGCATATGTTTGAATACATGTGGTGGCCAGAAGACAATCTCAGGCGTCATTCTTAGGAGCATCATCTATCTCCCCCTGAGACAGGGTCCATCATTGGCCTGAACCTTTCCATTTAGGCTAGACTAGATAGCTAGCTGGCCATTGACCCCCAGAGACCCTCCCGTCTTTTTCCCTCCCTTCTTCCCAGTGCTAGTGTTACGAGGACAAGCCACCATGCCTGCCATTTGAACATGGGTTCCAGGGATCGAATCAGATCCTCATGCCTGCAAGGTGAATACTTCACCGACTGAGCTTCTCAATCAGGCTTTAATCTTTCTATAGTCTCTAATTGTATGTCTGATTTTGTTTGTTTGTTTGTTTGCTCGTTCATTTTGTGAGGTAGGGTTTTTCTGTGTAGCCCCTGATCATCCTGAAACTCACTCCTGTAGACAGAGATCCCCCTGCCTTTGCCTCCCAAGTGCTGGGATGGAAGGCGAGGGTCGCCCTCGGAACATGGCCCATGAATGGAATCACTCAAAGGGAATTCTGAGCTCATGTGAGAAAGCTGCAAGAAAACAAGACAAGAGTCATAGGAGCTCAGTTTCTTCGAAGACCGGGAACTGTTCTTGAGATGTGCTTTTGTGCCCCTCCCAGTTGTATTGGACAGGTGGGCGTTTACTTCAGATTATTCGTTACAACTGGCTATTGTTTTGTTTAAATGCCATTTAAATGCCTCTACAGAAAAATGTGGTTTTGCCATGTGCAGTTTGTCCTTGTGACGGTTGACTCATGTGATTCCTCTTAACTGTCAGAGCGTAAATTGTCTGGTACTCTGGATAAAGCTGGCTATTGCACGAGACTTTAGTCCACCTCAACTTTAGGCTCTGTACCTGTAGGTCCCCTTGCCTCTAGAACAGTAAGTATATGCCATCATTTGTAAATATATATTCGGATCATTTAGATCTTGATTTAAAGTCTTCACGCTTTAGTTTAAAGAATTAGTTTATTTTTACTAAGCAATTACTTAGATTTGTATCTATTATGCCAACTTTATTTTATTTATTTACTTTGCAGAACTGGGCTTGAACCCAGGGCCTTGCACATTCTAAGCAAGTGTTCTACCTCTGGACTAAATTCACAGCCTCCTGTGTTTATTTTTTTCTCATTCCATATTTGCTGTCCTTTTCAGTTGACCACTTTGTATTTTTCTTATTTCTCATGAACTTGATTGGACATCATTTCTGGTAATACACCAAGATTTGGAATTAGGACTAACTCAGAATTTGGTGCCATATGCAGTCACAATGGGCTGTTGAAAAGAGAAGTCAGAAATGAGAGGGGATCCAACATGACAACTAGGGAAATTTTAATTAGTGAGGGGGTAGGGATGGGCTGAAAAAAATTACTTCTTATGATCAACCAAGATCCTGGTAGAGCGGTTAGATTGCAATTCCTACTGTTGTTGTAATTATTCCTACATGCCTTATGGGGCCAGTGAGCGATAAGATTCTAGGGATGATGGGAGGTGGTGTGTAATAATTAAAGCTATCTGAACCTTGATCTTCCTCTAAATAAAATATATATATATATATAGTCCCTGGGGTAATCATAATAGCAACAGAGTAGCTAACCATTTTTTAATACATAATAATGTCCAGTGTGCTTTTGCAAGGTTTTCACATTCAATTCCCCAAACAGTATTTGGACACGGTGTATGCCACTAAACACTACTTCCTATCCACTGCATTTCAGCTCTTTGCTAATCTAGCAGGTACTGAAGTGTCCAGGCCTGTAGACCCTAGCAAGATTCATACAGATGCTCTCCAGCAAGGCCTGCCTTTAGTTCCTGCTTCTTTTTTTTTTTTTTTTTTTTTTTTCTTTATTTACATTTCAAATGCTATCCCGAA
>NC_034591.1:52548131-52558084 GCF_900095145.1 Mus pahari
TCCTTGGGCGGGACAGGCGCCGGACGACCGGGACCAGACCCGGGTCCCTCCTCAGCAGTCTGCTCTCCCCGGCAGTGCACTGGAGCCTAGTTCCTGCTTCTTATTTGGTGCCTTTGATCTTTGTTGAAGCCATAGAAAAAGGATGGTTCTAGAAATCTCTCATATACCTCATTTGGGTGGGTATATTCAAGGCTTGGGAGCATCCACACACACAGGTTCTCAGACCTGCAGAGAGATTCAGTGATGAAAGGATGAGGTACGAGCTCTCTTCATTACCCTCACCTCATATTTCTGATGGAGATCGTAGAGTAATTGTGCATTAGAAGGAACTGCAGAGATGAATGCTACCATTAAAGGCTTAAATGATGCTGGGTTTGTGGTCCCCATAATGATTCCATCCCGTTCATCAGTCTGGCTGCTGTAAACAATAACAACTGCAACAGGAGAGAGCACAGTGTGTGACAGTCATAAATTTACTCAGGTGGCAGCCAAAGAGCAGCTGCCTTGCCAGCTGTCCTGTCTTGATGGAAGTCGATCATAACCATCACTAGCTCTTTGTACATGGCTATTGATCTGGCAAATGTCTTCTTCTCCTTCCAGATCAGTGTGGGGATGATCAGAATCAGCCTGATTTGACATGAGACAGAAATTCTTCATTGTCTTGCCCTAGGGGTATATTAATTTCCCTGTTCCTGGACTCAAAGCCTCATGGTCATGTGGCTATTCCAGCATAATGTTAAAGATGCCATTCTATGGGATTGGGTGAGAATGGGACTTTCAATGTCCTGGCTGGTTTTTGTTTTGGTTTTGGTTTTGGTTTTGGTTTGGTTTTTTGGTTTTTTGGGTTTTGTCTTTTAATTTGACGCAAGCTGGTATCATCTGGAAGGATTGTCATGTAGGCAAGTCTTTGGAGGCATTTTCTTGATTAAAGACTGAGGTAAGAGGACCTGACCTACTGTAGCAGTGCCAACCTGGGCAGGTGGTTCTGGTTGTGTAAGAAAGCAGACTGAACAAGCCCCAAGGAACAAGGCAGTACACAGCACCCCTCCATGGCTTCTGCTTCTTTCACTTCCTGTTTCCAGCTTCCTGCCTTGAGTTCCTGCCCTGGCTCCCCTCCATGGTGGACATCAATTGCAAGCTGGAACAAGCCCTTTCCTCCTCAAGTTGCTTTTGATTTTAGTCTTTGTCACAGCAGCAGAAACTAAAGCAAGACAGTCAGTATTGTACATGTTCTTGCAAGTGAGACAGTCTCCAGAGAGCTACCCTAACAGTGGCTCAGGGAACAAGCACTAACAAAGTTTTTAATTAATAAATTAAAATTGTTTATTGTAAAAAGCTTAAACATATATGCACACACATGCAGCAGGAAAATAATACTAATTAATGGGCCACATGTTTTTTACCTAGTTTCTACAATGATCAACTCACAGCCAATAGTTTTCAAGCAGAAATTCACTTCTTCCCTTTCCCATATCATTTTGAAATGAGTTCCAGATACCATGTATTTTTATTAATAAAAACTATATATGTATCATTACTAACAGTCTTTTGCTTGTCTATTGCTGTGATGAAACACCATGATCAATGCAGTCAATAAAAGAAAACGCTTAACTTATGGCTTCAGGGAGTCTGACATTATGGCTGCAGCGTAAATGTGTGGCAGAAGGAAGAACTGAGAACTTAAAGTTTGATCCTCAGGTTGGAGGCAGAGAGGACACACACATATACTGCAAATGGCATGATCTTTTGTTACCTCAAAGTCCATGCCCAGTGACATACCTCCTCCTACAAGGCCACACCTCCTAATCCTTCCCAATAGTTCTACCAACTGGGAATCAAACATTCAAATATATGAGCCTGTGGGGCCACTCTCACTCAGACCACTACAATCTTTAAAAGATAAAACCTTTTGAGATATGTCTTATTATTATCACATCTAAAAATACTAAATTAAGCTGGGCAGTGGTGGCACACGCCTTTAGTCCCAGCACTTGGGAGGCAGAGGCAGGTAGATTTCTTAGTTCGAGGACAGCCTGGTCTACAAAGTGAGTTCCAGGACAGCCAGGGCTACACAGAGAAACCCTGTCTCAAAAACAAAACAAAACAAAACAAAACAAAATACTAAATCATTTGTTAATATACCACATAGTCAATCTTTCAAATCTACTGTTGTTTTTAAAGGAGGCCACTGGAACATATGACTAAAACGTATGCATTGCAATCTGTCTTTAAAGTCTTTGTGGCATCAAGACAGCCCAATGGGTAAAGACACTTGATATTGAGCCTGATGATCTGAGCTTGATACATGGGACCCACAGAGTGGAAGGAGAGAATCAATTCCTACAAGTTCCTATAAGTTAAGTTGTTCTCTAATTTCCACATGTGTTATGTGGCTCATTCAAATTCAATCTCTCTCTCTCTCTCTCTCTCTCTCTCTCTCTCTCTCTCTCATGCACACACACACATGCACATATGCACACACATGCAATATGCACACATGAACAAATGTATACACATACACAATATAATTTTCTCATCTCAATTACAAATTATCCTTCAATCTTTTTGAAATTTTCTTTTACTCTTGGAATTTATTTGTGACAGGAAATGTGTCATTTCCCATACAGGTTGGATTGGTAATTACACCTCTGTAATCCTCTTTGTCTCCTGTAGGTCTGCAGTTGGTGGTAAAATTTTTAGAAGGTGTAAGGTCTGGACTGTTTTGGAGCATACCCGTATAATTTTTTAGACCCCTCAGAGCATCTGTAATAAAAAAGTCACAGTGTTTGCTGAATCTTTGGTTGAAAGGCACACACTATGCACTTGATCCAGTTTAGCCTGTGCCCAGAAAGGTCTCCAGTTTCAAGTGGAATCCTGATATACATTTTGGATCTCAAATGTTCCCTAAGGTTCCATGTATTCAAGGCTTAGTACTAACTGTGGTGTTTGTGCGAGGTGTTGGAACTTAGAAGAAGTGGGACCTCATAGGAAGACCCAGGGCCACTAGGAGAACATCTTGGAGAAGAGTATGGGACCTCAGACTTTCTTCTATTTCTCTTTCACTTCCTGGACATGAAGTGAGGAATTTGCTTCACCAGACTATTCCACTCTGATATATTTACTGCTTCGCTACATGCCAGAACATTAGGGGGTTATCAGACCAAAGACTCCAAACTTTGAGATAGAATACCACTTTTCTCTTTATAACTTAATTACCTTGGAATATTTTTTTTTGTAATGACAGAAAGCTGACTGATTCGGATCCAAACAGAGAAGGAAGTCAGTAACAAGCCTAGGTTGTAGTTGGGTCAGATGACCTGCCAGGGTCAATTTTCCTGAGGAGATTCCTGGAAGATAAGAATGCAGTTTCTGGGGCTGGAGACTGCTCTTCCGAAGGTCCTGAATTCAAATCTCAGCAACCATATGGTAACTCACAACCATCCGTAATGAGATCTGACATACTCTTCTGATGTTTCTGAAGGCAGCTACAGAGAACTTACATATAATAATAAATAAATCTTTAAAAAAGAAAAGAATGCAGTTTCTGACAAGCCCTGACATGAGGATTATTGTTGATTTTTGGAGCAGGACCATGACCTCTAAAGCAGAGAATTACTGCCTTTTTGATAAATACCCTCTGAAATGTTACTCTATCTCCTAGTCCAGTTATAACACATGGGGCACGAAGTGACTATGAGACCCCAAATGACCATTCTGCACTCACTGCAACCAGAACCTTCAGACCATGATGTCAGTTCACATAACATCAGCCCCTAAGTGCTGCATAGAGCAAGGGGTCATGTGAGATCTGTTGACCCCGCCCCGGAGTCACCTACTCCAGCCGAGTCATCTTCTCGCCTCTATTTACAGCAGTGTCTTTATGGAGTGGGAATCTTACACTCTCCTAAAAGAAACAACTTCTTCATAGACAACATGGATTTAATGTTGGTGTTTGTCAAAAAATAGATTTTTACAAAGAACAATATGGGTAAGAAAAAATTCCCACGACCCACTTAATCGTCCTGTTTCCCGTGGAAGGAAAGGTGTTGTAAGCTATGCGTTAGCAGAGTCCTGAGGGATAGAAAATGCCTTGGCTGCCCTGAGCAGCTTGAAAGTGCTGACTATAAGGTATGAGAAAATGACTTCTGGTGGAAGGTGGTAAGAATAAGCTTGCCCGACTGTGACTCTCAGACCTATGCCCATCTGAGAGTGTCTCATACAGAGGAATGTCTTACCAGGCAGGTAGGTGGTCAGGGTGACTCAGGATAGATGGCAGGCTGCTTCCTTCATAAGCTCCTTCAGAGGGTGACCTAATAAATTTATAAACAGTTGCCATAGTAGAAAAGATGAGACTATCTGTGAGTGTTCTCATCAAAGGTGAATGGCATCAGTGGACACCTAACTTACCAATGTCCAGGACTGACCTTGAATCCTTGATATGCCTGGACTCCAGGCAGACACTCAATGGTGGGGTGTGTCAAATCTTTTTAGTGCAATGGTTCTCAACCGTCCAAATGCTGTGGCCCTTTAATATAGTTAGTTCCTCATGTTGTCGTGATCCTCACCCATAAAATTGCTTCATTTTGCTACTGTCACAAATCATAATATAGACATCTAATATGCAGGATACCTAATATGTGACCCCCTCCAAAGGGGTTGCCACTCACAGGTTGAGAACCACAGCCGTAGGAAGCAGAAATTTGCCCTTAACAAAATTTGTATTTACTCCAGATACATACATGTTTGTCTTTCTATCACATAGTACCTCAGACAGTCATCATTATCGGGGTGCTGGAAGCCCAGTTGCTTAGCATGGTACATAGTACACTACCACCATCAAGGACAGGTCCTTTGTAATGACTGAGAGATTTGACAATGAACACATGACCACAGCCTACTCTAGTTTAACCATGTAATAACATATGTTTGGCAATGACTATTCCCAGTAAATGTCCATCTCAGGCACGATAATCTTCTGGGTTGTAATATTTTGCCCCCCCAAAGTAGCCTATACATAGAATCCAACAAGGTATGCAGGCTCTTTCCCCAACTGCTAGCACTCACGGTGGTTGTGGGTACTTAACCGAACAGAAAAATCTTCAGTCATTGAAAATGTGAAGACATCTTCACCATTTGATCCCTCTAGAGTCCTCCCGCTGAAGGACAAAGAACTAAATTGAGTTATACTACAAAGAGTGATTGACCCTGAGTACCAGAAAGAGCTCTGACAACAGTGACTGGGGAGGAGCATGCGCACACAGTGAGTAGGGAGGCGCATGCACGCGCACCCTTCAGGATCCATTGAGAGTGGTGCTTGTTGAATGATCCTTGCCGGGCAAGGCAATTAAAGCTGAGACCTCTGGAAAGGAGTCTCTGAATCTCTCCCCACCAGGAAAGCAAGGAAAGGAAAGTAGACACTAAGGAATGAGTGTTTCCCTTCCCCTCTACTCCCAGAGCACAGGTTCTGGGATGCATCAATACTTTTCTGACAGTTTCAGTATCAGCCAGCTCTAAATTAAACTCGCCTGTGGGCTCCCCCTCCTCCTACTTCACACACCCCATCCTTACTGCTGATCTTCCCAATGGTTCTCCTCAACAAACAGCCTCTGTCTCCAGTTTTGCTTCCTGGGAAACCGAAGCCAAGACAGGACACACTGTTATTTCTACATTGCAGATGGTAACTAGTTACTTGCCCATGGCTACGTTCCTCATGGCCCCCATCTGTCTGCTACCAAAGCCCATGCTCTAAGTTAATGCTGCCTCATAACATGTCCTGTGAAGGTGGACAGAATCTCTCTGCACTTTGTCCAGCAAGGAAGCCACCGGCCATGTGTGACTGTTGAAAACTGCAAATGTGCAAATGTGTGTGTAACGAAGGAACTGAGGTTCTCATTGTATTTAATCAACATTTACATAGTCACATGTGGCCAACGGCCATCACATTGGACAGTGTAGTTCCAAGCCACAGATCAATTGCCTCCTGGACAAGATGTACTGATTACATATTTATAAAGTTTTCAGCAAGCAGGATAGCTTTAAAAAAAATCAATAAAAGTACATTTGATGGTTATTGCTGATACTCAACTGTAAAGAACAAGACCAAGAAACAAGCAAGAAATAACCAAACTCAACAACAGAGGCCAGGAATACTATTTTTGCAAAGACAGGCACAAATATGGAGCTAGACATTGTGCCAAGCAAGGGGAAGACAGCTATAAATGGGAAAGATAGGGATCTGCCCTCTGCTGGAGAAAAATCAAAGCCAGACACCAAGCTCTCTGTTTCTGTCCCTTCATTACCAAGCCATGGGGTGTGCAGGTTCTAGAGGGTAGGGCACCGCTGGCCTCTCTCCCTCCCCACCCTTCAGTCATTTCACCGAGTTATCTTAGAAGGCAGACTTCTTCTAAAGGACATGAACTGAAAAAGATGTGGACTCTGGAGTCAATATGTGGCTGGGCTGGAATCAAATTCTATTTCTAAGGCCCTGCCCTGTCTTAGACAGTCCCTTGCCCCTCAGAGCCTTAGCTTCTTATCTCTAGAATGGGGTTGAGGGGATCAAATGAGGCCACAGACATCCTGACCTGAGATAATCCTACACAAAGGACCTTTACAATGTTCTGCCCTCATTTTCCATATTTTTTCCCCACACAGCAGGCTATTGTAGAGTAGGAGAGGCCAATTGTATCAGGTAGTCCTCAGGTAGCCTTGAGATAATGTTTAGAAGTAATTTATGGATATAAACTTGCAGTCCTGTTGAGCACATAGCTTTTCCAAAGGGAAGAAAAAAAAATGAGAGACTCGTAATCCATAGTTCTGTCACATCTTGCATGGAAATAGGTTTGGGTTATTAGTCAGAGACATGCAGACACAAGGTAATGGAAAGGAGATGATGCCATGACCATGCTTCCTTTATGAACTGGGGGAATTTCAAACTGTCCTCTTATATGCATGATACTATTAATTAACAGATGCCTTTTGGTTTCCACTGTGTTTAAAACATGATGACTTTGGGGGATAGAAAAATCAACACACCCTATTTCTTGTCCTTTAGACTGAAATGTCAGTGGGGGGGGTACTGTATACAGCATATATCACAGGTGACATATGACAGTTACTTTGTCCTGGGTTGCCTAATGGATCTGGATGTGGGATGGAAGCTGTAATAGGGAGGTGGACCAGTAAGAGTTTCTTAGGGGATGGCCAATGAGGCAGGTCATGCTCCTCATGGTCTAAAACTGGACATGGATTTCATTAAAGGTGGGCATTAAAGGTGGGCATGGATTTCATTAGCTGTGCCCAGTCCCAGGCTCTTGTTTGAAGCCAGGTGAAGTTTAGGTTCAGCTCATCTAAATCTAGATCCTTATAGAGCTCAGATGTCTGAAGTTGGAAATAAATACCTGTGGCTTAAGCTCCAACATTTATCTTATTTTTAGAGTCTCTCTCTCTCTCTCTCTCTCTCTCTCTCTCTCTCTCTGTGTGTGTGTGTGTGTGTGTGTGTGTGTGTGTGTGTGTGTGTGTGTATTCATGTGCCACAGTGACCATGTGGAGGTAAGAGGATAGCTTGCAGGAATCTGATTTGCTCTCATTTCCTACCATCTGAGTACCAGCGATTACTTTAGGTCATGGTGCTTAGTGGCAAACACACTTCCCAGCAGAGCCATCTTGCTGGCATTGGCTGTGTTTTGGGTAGTGGATTCTGGTATCTGCCTCTAGAGAGCCGCAGGCTAAACCCCTATTTGATCTCTCTTCTACAATGGGAATAGTTGTTCTTGAGCATCCATTTGGGTTTCCCTGTGGCAGTGTTAAGGCTTCCTTGGACCAGGGTAATGGAGTTTTCCTGAGAGTAACTTGGCATCACTGAGGAGACAAAGGTTTGCCCATGTGCTTAAGGCCTCCTTCTTGGTTTTCTCTTGGCAGGTCATTCAAAGTTCTCTAATGAGAATCCTTTTGAGAGCAAAACATGGTCCTTTTAGAAGAACAGAGTCAAAAGCTCTGAAGGAGCAGGAGCCTGAGGACTGAGAGGCCCAGGAAAGGCCTTCAGAGGTGGAGTGCTAGGTCAGTCAATCAAATTGTAGTTGTTAGAGAAGGGAAGACTCTTTGGTGCCTCATACCATGTGGCTGGCTGAACTGTCTCACCTGTTTGTACTTCAAGGAACAGGGACCAGAGACCAGACAGGAAGTGGGCCCAGGTTGTACATCTCAAGATCTGATCTCCGGTGAGCCACTTTCTCCCCTGAGGCCCCACCTCCCAAAGGTCCCACAGCCTACTCAAACAGCATCACTGTCGATGGGCCAAGTGTCTGAATGCCTGTGTCCACAGGGGATATTTCTTATTCAGATAATAATATCTGTTGTGTTGAATCTGTGTGGCCGTACCCAGAGAGGAAAGGGGTTGAACCTTACAGGAAGCGATGCTAACATGAACAACAATCACTGACTTGTGGAAAAGTATCATGACTCTTCCAGACGTCTCAGTAGAAATAAAAGTAGCTTAGATTTGGAGAGTGCATTATCGGTATAAGAGGGAAATGAAGATTGCTTATCCCTGGTCTCAAATTAGTCTCCAAGGCCAGGCTGGAGACTCTCTCTTAAGTTTTTAAAAACCAAACCAGAGGTTATTTTTCCATGGATAATAGAAGAAATGTGATTTGGACACAAGTATACTCCATTAGACAAGGGCCAACACTAGAAGAAAAGAATTAAAAATCACTTATCTTTGCACAGTGACAAATTGAAGTTGTTACAAACACCAAGAGACAACAATGGAGGAAAAATGGATGGGGATGTAAGAACATGCTCATAAATTATTGCACTAAATTTGCTGTGTATTTTCCAATTGGGAAACTCTTGATATAAAGACAAGACTAAGATACTGCAAAAAAAGAAAAGAAAAGAAAAGAAATCAAAGGTAATATAACACTTCCCAGTCTAGCATTTAGATTTATTTCCTGGATTTTTGAGCTTTAAACAGCTTTTTTTTTTTTTTTGGTCATTAAATGTTTAGCAGTCAAGAGTTAATTTGTCATTTTAATTTTGAATTGTCTCATATGGCATAATATGACAGGACTTAGAGGAAGGAGTACAGTATAGTTGTGCTGGATTTGTGGGCCAGTGTGGGGAGGAAGGCTGCCAGATTGGAGTATTTTAATGTTGTCAAAAATCTCTTAAACTTGAAACAATGAGATAACGGGTGCTCTCCAAGGTTCACAAAGGCGTCTCTGATAGCTCTGTGGGGTTGGCATTGACATTTCGCTCACTCCTGTAGCCAAGAGAGTCAGATTAAGAGACACCTTCCCACACAGCAGAAAGTCAAGACACTGTGTTAGTTACTTTCCTCCTGCTGTGACAAAATACCCCAAGAGAGGTAACCCAAGGAAGGGAGGGCTTATTCTGGCTCACAGTGAGAAGACACAGCCATGGTGGTAGGGGAAGTGCTGCTAGTGAAGTCCTGAGGCAGCTGCCTCACTACACCCCTGTTCAGGAAGCAGAGAGAGATGGATGCTGATGTTCAACTTGCCTCTTTTCACTCAGTCTGGGACCCCCAGCCCATGGAATAACACCACCTCCATGCAGGATAGATCCTCCCACCTCAATTGACCCGATGTAGAAACGCCTTCTCAGATGTGAGCAGAGGCTTGTCTCCTAGGTGACTCTGGATACTGTCAAGCTGGCATATTAACCACTGCAGGCACCAAAGCTGGTCTCACATGGCTAGCAAAATGAGGGCCATTGCTGCAGCTGGGAGAGGAGGGCATGCCGGCTTATTAGTAAATGTGTCCCCTCTGCATGTCTCTCAAGTATTCACAGTGGAAATAAAGTGGAGAGAGACCCTAGAAAGGAATACCATGAAAGAAAATGAAGAAATATATTTTGTTCATATTAGGTTCTGAACAATCTCAACACCCTGTCCACCAATCTGTTCTTCTATGTTAGCCCTAGCTTCCTGTCCCCCA